>NW_024080917.1:1326154-1347304 GCF_003009895.1 Hyaena hyaena | reverse complement strand
GTCCCCGCCCCGTCCGCGCCCCCCCCGTGGCAGTGTCCCCGCCCCGTCCGCGCCCCACCTTGTGGTAGAGCGTCACTGCCCTGTCCATGTGCTCGCCCTTGTCCTCGTAGTAGAGCGCCGCCTCCGTCATGTCCTCGGGGGAGCTCAGCAGGGCCAGGTTCATGAGCTGGTCGTCCAGGCCATTCTCCTGTGGGGGGCGGGGCACACTCAGCTGAGGGGGGGGCGCAGCGCCCCTGCTAGCGCCCGCTGCCGGTCCACGTGACCGTGGTTTCTGGGTCGGGATGTCTCCCCGGGGTCTGCGTACAGAAGGCTGGGGGCTCCCTTCTCCCATCAGCGCCGCCGCGGGCCTGATGCGAGGGCCTCCGGGCCAGGCAGCGGCACCGTCGCCCCCCCAGGATGTCCCTCCTGCTGTTCACAGGGCCCGGGCTCGGCCAGCCTGGGGGCTCACTCCAGAGCCATGCTCCGTGAACCCCGCCAGGGAGGCTGCGGTGGCGGATGGGGGCCCCGAGTGAGGCGGCAGCGGGCTGGGGTGGGAGGCACGGCCTCGCCAGTCAATCCCCTTCTCTCTGTGTGAAGTGATCCGAACCGAGCCTCCCACTGGCCCGGTTCTCACACGCGTGCCGCCCGCCTACCTTGCACAGGCGGATGGCGTTGTTGAAGGCCTGCGCGCGCGTGTAAAAGTGCACGGCCTGCCTCACCTCATCCTGGCTCTCGTACTGGCGGGCCAGGTGATAGGACGCGGCCCAGTTCCCGCTCTCGTTGGCAATCTCAGCCGCCTGGAAAGAGAGCAGGGAGCCCTGGGGCCGTGTCTACACCTCCCCACACCCGGCCGGTCTGCCACCCACCCCTACCTTCTTTTTAAAAATTTTAAAAATGTTATTCGTTTTTGAGAGACAGAGCGTGAGTGGAGGAGGGTCAGAGAGAGAGGGAGACACAGAATCCGAAGCAGCTCCAGGCTGAGCTGTCAGCACAGAGCCCGACGCGGGGCTCACACCCATGAACCGTGAGATCATGACCTGAGCCGAAGCTGGAGGCTTCACTGCCTGAGCCCCCCAGGCGCCCCGACGCGCCTACCTTCTGGATGTTGCCCTGGAAGCAGTAGATGCGGACCAGGGAGAAGTAGTCCTGCGCCAGCTCGTAGTAGTGCAGCGCGGCGTCCATCTCGGCCTGGCTCTCCAGGTACTGGGCCCACCACCGCCACAGGGTCCTGGGCGAGCCCACAGCCCCGCTCAGGGCCCGCACCCCCTGGAAAGGAGCCCCGGGGCCCCAGTGCCACCTTCACCATGCTCCACGCCACCAGCAGCCAGCAGGGCGCAGCGCTGCAGGAGAGCGTGGACGCCTCGTGCCCTCCCCCCCAGGCAGCGGCAGGACTCCCCTCCCCCCGCCACCGGGCGCCACGACCAACCATCCAGCGGTGATACTTACTTGTCCTTCATCTTATTGACGTAGAGCTCCAGGGACTGCGGGTCCTCCGAGAGCATCCTGGGCACCTCGAAGCGGTGGGTGTCCGACTTCTCGTAGCTGCAGGGGGAGGGCGGCTGCAGCTCGTCCGGGGGTCTCAGCACCGCCCGCGACCCCAGGCCAGAAGA
This sequence comes from Hyaena hyaena, assembly GCF_003009895.1. Classification (NCBI taxonomy): domain Eukaryota; kingdom Metazoa; phylum Chordata; class Mammalia; order Carnivora; family Hyaenidae; genus Hyaena; species Hyaena hyaena. The sequence continues at coordinate 1,345,715 of NW_024080917.1, read as the reverse complement.
CCCTGAGGCGGGGCGCTCGGGGGCCTCAGGCTCTCCTGACGGGACTGAGCCCAAGCTGCCCACCCACCCAGAAGCTCCCACCTGCCTTGAGGTGGCGGAGGAGAAAGCAGGGGCCCAAGGGCCCAGCCCGGCCCTCACCGCGGCCCCCACTCACTGGCTGAGGGCCAGGCCGCGGTCGGCGCCGGCCTCCAGGTGCCTCGCGTAGTTGTAGTAGGTGGTGCGCAGGTGGATGCGGTCCCGCAGTTCCGCCACCTCCACGGCCTTCTGCCACTGGTCGGACGCCTGGTACAGCTTGTTGAGGAGGTCGTAGCGGCCGCACTTCCTGTACAGCTGCTCGGCGTCCTCCTGGAGGAAGCAGAGCGAGTGTGGGCCGTCGGGCTCGGGGAGGCCTGCCCGTGTCCCCCGGGGGCAGGCCAGTGTGGCGCTGCGCCCGCGGTGAGAGCGCAGCAGCCGGGTCGGCTGGCGGCTGCCCCTGCCTGCAGGGAGACCCTGCCCGCTGCGCCGCCCTGCGGACCAGGCGCTGCCCCCCCTGCCCCCCGGGGCGGTGCCCAACTCACCAGCATACCCAGCTGTATGGCCAGCATGGCCACCCTGGCCTCCAGCTCCGGCTGCTGCTCGGCCTCGCGCAGCGCTCGGGCTCCACGCGCGTGGCCCATGTTCCCCAGGCACACCTTGGCGACGTCCAGCCGCTGGGTCTTCACGCACATGCGGGCCATGTTCTCCCAGACCTTCTCGCTGTGCCGGGGACACGCAGCCCCGTCAGCTCAGAGCCCTCACAGCGCCGGCCCCACAGAGACGCGTGCCGGACGGGCTTCACCAGCGCAGCCACACGGCAGACGGGGGCCCCGACTCCTCCCGTGGCTGAAGGCCATCTGCGTGTCCCCTGCAGCCGACAGGGCCACGGACGTACTCAGGCCATATTCCTCCCTGCCTTGATGGCCATCCATGGTGCAAATGCTCCTCTGAACCCCACTGCCCGAGCTCTCAGCTGGGCCGAGGAAGCGTTGGTGCTGCCCTCCGGCAGGGGACCCACGGGGAGAAGGGGCCGTAGAGACTTCATGCCCCAGCGGGCCTGGGGAAGGGGCTGTGGGGCCCCAAGCATGGTGCCCCTGCGGACCAGTGCATGACATCCAGCATGGGGTTGGTGGGTCCCTGACCTGGGCTAAGGAGGGGGGTCCCGGTACGTCCCCAGGACCCCGTCCTCGTTCTCACGCCCATAGGCCCCCGTGACTCCACACAGGCCCAGGGAGGGGATTCGGAGGCATGGGTCCCTCCCCCCATGTTAGTCTTCCAGTAAGTTCTCTTCTGCCAACGATGACCTACACTGACCAGGGGATCCTGCCCTCCTTGAAGATCGCAGTTTCCTGTGAGGCTAGAAACTTCTGCCTTGAGGTAGGCCCCCGCCTTGGGAAACCACACTCCACAAAATTGAGGGGTCCTGGCGCCGCGGACCCTATGCTCAGATTGTGTGCACAGCACGGGCAAGGAGGGGGCAGCTGGGCGTGGGGGGGCCCAGGCCAGGGTGTGTGCCCAGTGCATCTTCCCACGGCCTTGTGACAGCGGGAGTGCCGAGGGGAGGAGGAGGGGCCACGGTGTCAGGGCAGAGCCTCTGTCAGCTGGGAAGCCGCCAGCGGAGGCGTCTGTCCTCGGGGACAGGGACGCACTCGTGGCCGCATCTCTGGTCCAGAGGCTGCATGTGCAGGCGCCCTTCCCTGTGAGCAGGGAGCTTGCAGAGCCTGCTACAGCTTTGCTGTCTCGTGCTGGTCGGGGCCGCTGAGGGGTGACGGGTGGGTTTACCGACAATGGCCGGTTAGAGGGGCCGTGTGCACCACCCTCCCCTGTGACCCCGCACTGGGGTCCCCCCAGCCCCAAGGGCCTGTTACGAGGCACCAGCCTCCTTCCCCAAGGGGCTGGCTCCACCCTCAACTCCTTCCTGGCCACAGGCTTCTGCTCAGGCGGGGCACGTGGCCCGGGTTCCCGGAGGGCCGCGGCGACCACAGAGCCTGGTGGTCCCAGTCAGAGCCCAGGAGCCCTCTGCCTACTCGCGGAACTCATGCAAAGTCGGCACCCTTCCTGCGCCAGGCGGATGAGCCAGGGCTGCGGCGAGGCGCTGGCTGGAACAGGCCCCTCCCTTCCAGACGCGTTCCACGTAGGAGGCTTTTTTCACGCACTCCCTGCCTGAGCGAAGACCCGCGTGGGGGCGGGACCTGGGCCCGGGGCCCTGTGTGTCCCCACCTCTGCTGAGTTTTGAACATGGATGGCTGCTATCTGTGTACCACAAAGTACACAACCCCAACAAGCAAAGGAACCTGGAGCCCATCCCAGCTCTTCGCCGACTCGGTTTCCTTGTGTGTCCCTAGGCTAAAGGGGTCTGGCGGGTCGTGCGTGCACACAGGGGACAAGCGTGAGCTGGAAGAACAGCCCGAGCCCTGCCCCTGGGCCGAGGCCGTGGGCCCGCACGCAGGCCTGGGGCCCCAGCCTTTGGATGGCCGCCAGCCCGGCGCGCTTCCTGCCGTCCAGCCACGACACACATCTGTACTTCATCAACATGAGAGGCGCTGACGCCAGGGCGCACGGGCTGCCTGCCGAGGGGCCTGGCCTGGAGACGCCCCCCCCCCCTTTTGGGAAGAGCCACCGGAAGCGGCCCCGGAGGCCCCTCTCCTCGGGCCTGCCCCTCAGGCTTGTGGGGGTCACGGCCTCCCGGTGCGGCCAGCGGCCCCAGCTTCTTCACTCCTAGCTCCCAACACAGTGCCTGCCGCACGCAGCTCTGGGGGACAGGGAGGCCCTTGGGGGTTTGGGCACCCGGGGTGGGCCTCGCGGTCACATGGGTGGATGACAGGGGGTCCTCTGCGGGCCGGGCCGGATGGCTGCCGGGCTGCTGGAGGAGCCGGGGAGTGGCCTGGGCCCCCCTGCCTCACCTGGCAGACAGGAACCAAAGACCACCCGGGGAGAAGTGATTTAAATAAATAGGGGGGCTGACCCCTCGGGGGCAGAGCCGCCTTGTCCAGGCGACCCCTGTACCGTGTGCTCAGGGACTCTGATTCACATGCTGGTGCCCTTGGAGAAGGGGGCCGTGTGCAGAGGACTAGGTGCCCGTCCCCCCGCGGCCCCCGGGAGGCTGGAGCAGAGACGGGAGAGCATACAGGCCGAGGAAAGAAGGCTGGTGGGGAGGAGCTGCCGGCACATTGGCCTCGGGGACACGTGCTGACGCCAGCGGGCAAAGCCCATCAGGGACCCAACACGTAGACGCTGTCGGAGACCCCGATTCTCCAAGGACCCCCCTCCCCGCTGCCTTTCAGGGGCAGAGGCTTGGCGGGTGGGGCTCCCGGCTGCAGCACGCACAGGCCCTTACAAGAGAGGGACGCAAATTCTGGGGGCCGTGGCGGTTCCCGCTGCTCTGATGGTACGACCAGCGCAGCCTCAGCACTCGCCACGTTGCCACCGCGCATGTGGCCCCGGACCCAGGTCTGGCCCCAGGCTGCTTGCACCAACGCTGGTGGGAAACTGAGTCTGATTTACACGATGGGCTACATGGGGAGCGTCTGTGCCTCGAGGCTGCTGGCCGTCCTTGAGAACCGGCACGGCCAGTGCTAACGCCTCTTGAAGATGACCGTTACTAATCTGACGATTACCACTTGCCGTTTAATGAACTGTGTAGCGGGGCCTGCTCGGTGTCAGTCGCTAGAACCCTCCGGAGCTCCAGAAGCGGGAGGCGAGCGGGGTGCCGACGTCCCAGGCACCGATGTGGACGAGCCGAGGGGACAAGCCAGTCCCACACGGCTCTCCAGGTTGCCGGGCCCCTCTCGCCACCTCCGTGACCCGGGCAGCTGTGTGGCCCCCTCTCCTGTAACGAAGGCGCCTGGTGCTGGCTGGGCAGCTAGTGAAGACAGCAGCCCGAGGGGCCCGAGGCTTGCACCACACGACGCCCGGGGCACCTGTGCTCCTAGAAGGGTGTGCGGGTGCCTGTCTGTGCACCGCCGCCCCCGGGCCCAGAGGGTGGCACAGCCTCTCCTGACTGTGTGCACGCGCAGAGGGCTTGCAGCTCCCTCGTCAGGGACGTGCCCGGCGCCCTCTGTCCCCGCCGTGGGACCCTGCACCTCCAGGACGGCGCCCTGGCCGGGCAGCTCTGCAGCTGTGGCCCTGGCCCAGGCAAAGGCCTGTCTGAGGAGGGCTCTCCACCATGCCTGGCCTTGTCCTCTACCGTCCGTGAACCCCGTGATAAGGGCAGGGGCCCCTGGGCTGGTGGGAACAGCCCCCAAGTCCCCAAGGCGGGGCACTGGCCCCGCGCTGGGTGCAGCTGTGCCAGGCCCAGCACGGACGCGCGCTGTGGGTGCACGTGCCCCCGCGGCTGCTCCGGGTACCTGAGTGCCAGGCCGGCGGAGCCCGGGCCAGCCAGGTGGGGCTGTGGGCCTGTGCCGGGAGGGGGGAGGGGGCCCCGGAGCAGGACTCCAGAGGCCCCCCTGCTCTCCCGTCAGGAAGCGTGTCCTGTCAGCGTCTGGCCGCGGGGGCCTGGCCGCTCTTTGTTGCAGTTGGCTACGCCCTCCATCCAGCTCACAAAAAACAGCCTCAAAAACAACCATTTCCTCTCTGCCGCGGGGGGGACACACACGCGCGCCTGCACACACGCAGACACACAGGCACACGCGCTTCCCCGCGGCGGGCCCTCTGCTTTCCAGGACAGGCCGTCTCACGGCGGAGAAACAGGGCAGGGGCTCAGGAAGCCGGAGGCCCCGCTCGGAGCCCGGCTGCTGGCTTCGCTCTGAGGAGCCGGTTCTCGGCAGTGAGGCGGGACATACCCCACGTCGCCGGCCGCCCCTACAGCTGCTCGCGGGGAGAAGAGGCCTGGCCTCTCAGGAAGACGGCGCACGCACGGCCCTGGGCTGTCGCGGGCGCCCCGGGTGCCTCCCCGGGATGGGCCGAGAGGCCGGCCGCAGCTGGCGCCTGGTCCTGCTCCAGGTGCAGGAGGCAGGGTAAGGACGGGCCCAGGTGGGCTCACCTGCACCTGTCACGTGGGCCTTCCCGATGCCTCCGAGAATGAGCGGCGATGTCCTCTAGCAGCCCCTAGCTGGTCTCGGCTCTCCCTGGCCACAGCGGTGCCCGGGGCTGGGACTTTCTCCCGACAAGCGGACGGCACTGGCAGTCGGCGATGACCGTTCAGAAGCTGGTGGCCACGGCGGTGCTGGTGGCCCTGGTCTCTCTCGTCCTCAACAACGCGGCGGCCTTCACCCCCAGCTGGGTGCACCAGACGCTGGAGGATGGGCGCAGGCGGAGCGTGGGGCTGTGGGCATCCTGCTGGCTGGCAGACAGGCCCCGGGGAGGGCCGAGCGCCGGGGCCCGGCCGGGGCCGGCGGATGCAGGGGACTGTGAAGCCCTGGGCTGGGGCTCCGAGGCGGCAGGCTTCCAGGAGGCTCGAGGCACCGTCAAGCGTAAGTCTGCTACTTCTCCGCCTCCTTTAGAACGGTCGGGCACGCCGTGGGCAAGGGGCGCGTCTGGTGATGGGGAGCCCGGGCAAGCCCCCAGCTCGGCCTGGGACCCTCCAGGGGAGCCCCAGCCCCAGTTCCGCTGAGCCCTGACCTGCCTCTGTCTCCTTTAGGACGGAATTCTTGTGTGGGCATGGGGCTTTTCTCCACCTTCACGTGTAGCTACAGGGCAGGTACATTCACCAAACCAAGGAAAATACGCTTTCCTTGGTGGGAAATAGAAATTGTCAGTGAGTGAAATAAACAAGGAGCTCAAACAACACATGGCTGAGTTCTGACTTCGCTCCGTGGCCTGAGAGAGCCGTTCAGGCAGCGTCAGGGGTCAAAGGGCAGACAGGGCTGCTGGAGACCAGCCTGGAGGCAGGGAAGGGGCTCAGGGCAGCGGCTCCGGAGCATGGGCTTGTCCTGGCCCTTCCCGCTCTGGAAGATGGGAACAGGACTTTGACCATGGGGTCAGGTTTGAGTGCAGGGGAGTAAAGGGCTCACAAGTGTAAGACACTCGTCACCTAACGTGTCACCTACGTGGCCACAGTGGCTGACGGGCAGAGGTCTCGGTCTAACTCACAGATGGGCAGGATACCGAGCTCGGGCTCGCCCTTCGGAGCATGTGTGGCGTCGCCAGGGTTGCTAGCTGCTCTCAGAGGCCGTCCTGAGTCCTCGAGTCGTACAGGCTGGCGCCGTGACTGTCTCCAGCCGCCATGTGCTTGGAGCCCTGACCCACTGGGGGCGGGGGTGGGGTGGGGCCCATTCCACGGGCCACCAGACGGAGGCTGCAGGAGGCATGTGCTCGGCCAAGGTCCCCATGCAGTCCTGCACTCACAGCCCCTTCCTCTGGGTCTGGGGGTCTTCTGTTGGGGAGGGGGTGAGCCTGTCAGCCCCTCCCCCTCGGTCACAAGCAGGAAGTTCAGACTCTTCCACAAGCTCTCCAAACTCGGTGCAGCTGAACTTGGGTCCCGGGAGACTGGCTGGTGGAGAGCAGGCGTCCTGGGTCCTGAGGCTGTGCTGCCCCACACAGCACCCTTGGCCCCGAGACTCAGCCCAGCCCCTCCCCAGGCGTCCAGGCCCTCTGACCCCGGGCCGAGGCTAGGAGGCTATACGGGCGGGGACGTGCTCTGCCTCCAGACCCCCTTCCCACCGGGCCGGCCACCTGTGTCCCCGGCCACCCGAGCAGCCCCTCGTGCAACTTCTACGACATCCTCCCACGGGCACGGCGTCTCTGGCAGCTGATCCTTAATCAGTCTGAGTGTCAAACACGCGCCACAAACGAGGGAAATGCCGCGGAAGCTTCCTGTCAGGGAGACGGAGCTGCTGACGTGCTTCTCGCGGGCTCCGGGGCGCGAGCCGGGCGGATGTGTGCTGCCCCTGTGCTCCCGCGTGGGCGCTCCGGCACCTCGTCTCCCGGCCCGCACCTGCCGCCCCATGCCACACCAGCACCCGGCGTCCGGCTCCGCTGGGTGGCGGGATGGGGCCGGAGGGAGCAGTGGCGCTCCGTCAGATACCTGCAGGCTCTGGGGTCGTCTTGGTCCCCAGTGGGCCAGTGTGTGTGGCCGCAGGCTGGACTCGATCCGTTCTGAGTTCCCATCTCAGGCCCGAGAGACTCCAGACATCGAGGCAGATGGTGAGGGGATGGAGGACACGCTTGCCCGCTCTGCTCCAGGGACCCCGGCAATGCCCTGCACTGCCCGGTCAGAGCCCGTCTGTACTCACGGAGCAAACAGGGCGAGGGCCGCCCACCATGATGTTCTGTCAGGGGGCCCCGCGCAGGGCGTCCTGAGGGCGCTGGGTCAGGGGCTCCGCGGCCGGCCCCCCATGCACATGGGGTCCTGTCCTCCAAGACCCCTGCTCAGGCAGCTTTTGTCCCTGCGAGGCGGTGTGCGGATGCAGTGTCCCCGAGGTCCTCCCCTGGCTCCCACGGAGACCTCACAGCCTGAGTCCCGGGAAGCCTTGCTCTCTGGGCGTGTGTCACAGCTCCGCGTGCCAGGCATTCTGTCGGGCGCCCTAACGTCCTTTTCCGAAGTGAGGCGCGGCATGGGTAAACCTGTCTGGCGCCCGGGGTGCAACTGTGTGCATCACACTGCCTGGCCTCAGGCCCTCCCGCCACGCTCCTGCTGGGCGCCGCTGCCCAGGCTATGCACGCAGTAGGCTCCGTCAGTCATGGACCCCGGGCACGGCGGACGCCTCCCCGGCAGGTCCCCTGCTGGTGGTCAGGGGTGGGGGTGGGCTCAGGCAGTCAGCGCTTCACCCTTTACCCGCCTACACCCTCACGCCCACGGGGCAGAGGCTGGTGGGGTGGGGAGGGCACAGGGGGCCGCAGCCCGGGGCTACGGCTTGGGCAGTGCACTCAGAGTGCTGGGAAGGACAGAGAGCTGCGGGGACGGCGAGCGGGAGGGCACCCTCCTCTGTCCACCTCCAGCCTTACCTCCCCTGGGTCTGGCTGTGAACCCGGCGCCCCGTCCTGTGCTTAGTGCCCCATGTGTTTACTGCCCCTCATCTCTGAGGTCACCCCCAAACTCGGCCACCTTTTACCGTAGAAGGACGTCTGTGCAGTCACATGTCGGCACAAGTAAGGCAAAGAAAACAGAGTGTGAAGACGCCGGAGAGAGCGTGTGAAGGGCAGGGTCTCCACGGACAGGGAGGCCGTTCTGTCCGCACAGCAGGGCCCGCCTTGTCTCCTGCATGCACGTGTGCCCGCTGGTCGGGCTGGCTGTGACTTGGGTTGTGCCACGAAGACCGTGTGGGCAGCCAGGAAGGTTCGGGAAAATAGGCCTGAAACCTGGCTTGCAGCTGAGCGGGAGGTGAGGAAATGCGGGTGCTGGTGCCTCCCCCTGCACCAGGAGTACCTGCTCGCCTCCGGCACCCCTGCTGTTTACTGGGTCAGAGGGGCGCAGGCCTTCTGACAACCGCAGGGATGTTTCCGTGGCGACCCTGCAAAGCACGGAGTGTGAGCATCAGCCCGCGGCAGTGCAGCCCACAGGGCAGGACAGCGCCATCCGTGTGGGAGAGCAGAGCTGGCCATGCTCACGGTCTACACAGCTCATCTACACAGCAAGCCAGGGCAGAGGCCTAGACCGCCTCCAGAAGGTGTTCAGCCTGGGGGCTGTCCTCCTCTAGCGGCCCCTCCCTCCTCCTCTCCTTCCAGAAGCTTCTCTGGCCACAGGGCCGCCCTGCCTGCTGCAGCCCTGCCTGGGACAGCGGCGAGGAGGAAGTGGCTGACACACAGTGGGCAGGAGTGGCCAGCCTGGGGGCAGGAAGTGGCGTGGTCTCCCTTCACCCTGGGCTCCTGGGGTGCTAGATCTGAAGGCTGCCTGCCCACGTGTGGGCGAGTCACAGACACCACCGCAGGCTGAGGCCCGGTGGGGCCGGTCCCCCGGTCTCTGGCCGCGCTCCCCGCAGGCTGGCGCTCTGCTGCCCAGCACGCCTGAAGTCTCTCTCCATGGGCCTCTCGGGGCAGCAGCGCAGCCCTGGCCCTGCCTGTGGCACACCCCCCGTGCACCGGGTCCTGGGCCGGGAGCGGAGAGCGAGGAGCCGGGGAGAGAGGCCGCGGGGCTCCAGCTGACCACCTGTCCCTCCCCTGTCGTTCTCACAGTGCAGTTTGACATGATGCGCGCTTGCAACCTGGTGGCCACGGCAGCGCTGGCTGCGGGCCAGCTCACCTTCGTCCTGGGGCTGGCGGGCCTGCCCCTGATGTCGCCCGAGTCGCAGTGCTGGGAGGAGGCCATGGCCGCTGCGTTCCAGCTGGCAAGTAAGTAGCCCCGGGCCTCGGGCAGGTGAGGTGACCGCACCCTTGGCCCCCGCGCCCCTGTGGGTCACCCTCCGGCCGTCGGTGGGGCGGAGGCGAGACCGAGACACACGGGGAAGCGAGGACACGCGAGCATCCGGCCGCATACTTCCGTCCACCCCTGGGCTCTTGCCTTTCTCCGTTTTGGCACCAGCCACTGGCACTCCAGAGAGACGTGCTCTGCCGTCTGCAGCTGGCACAGCTGGTGGTCTGGGCTCAAGGTCCTGGTGCAATGGCGCAGCAGCTTGGCACGGGCAGGGGGAGAGCCCCCACCTGCGCACGCACCTTCCCTGCTAACCATGCGCCAACAGGGGGGGTCTGGGCAGGCGCGTGGCTCCAGCCCAGCTCGGCTACAGGCCCGTCCTCACAGGCGGCGAAAAGTGCAGAGCATACCAGCGCCCGAGCGCACGTGTTGTGTCCTGGCCCCCACTCCCACGGCCCGTGCTGCCACGGGAGCGGGCTGGGGGCCCCAGAGTGGTGAGGCCTTGGGGCAACAAGGAAGGGAGGGTGTGGATGCACCCGTGGTCCTGAAAGGCCAAGAGGGGTGGTGGCGTCGTAAACGAGGAACATGACAGTTCCGGGAGGTTCCGCACGGGTAGCCTCGGGAGCTGTCCAGGTGACCCCAGTGAGTGGAGGGCCTTCTCTGCTACTTTCCCCTCGGCCACTGCTCCGGCCGCCGGCTCAGTTTTCCCGATCACGGAAATCTGGGGGCAGTTCAGGTTCCCCGCTGCCTGATGGCGGTCCCAGGCGGGGGTGGGGTGGCCAGGGTGTGGGGACGTTAGCAGTCGGCCCGCTCGCCTCTCCTGCGGGCAGAGGACGGCAGCGGCCCCAGAGGTGAAGGTACGGTTCCAACAGACCCAGGGAAAGAAACGGCAGGAAGTCTGAAGTGAATCATTCCGGGAATAATGGCCTCCGGCCCTTATCTTTCTGGAGAGAGAGGCTGACAGACTGGCAGGAACTCACACGCTGCACAGTGACCCGGGAATCAGGAACTGGAAACAGGCCTTCCTGCGCCTTTTAATAGAAGGCGGGTGGTCCTGGGCCAGTCGCTTCCCCACGGCCCTGTCGTAGGCAGGACCTGGGAGCCCCGAGGGCTGGGCACGCGGTTTCCAGGAGCGTGGCTTCGAGGCCGAGGGGGCTGGACATGCACCTGGGCTCTGTCACCTGCGATCTGGGGGGGTCGGGGCAACCTGCCAGCCCACCGGCCGCTCCGTCTGCCCCCAGCGGGCAGAATTAAGGGGAGTTAAGGAGGCGGGTGAGCTGGGATGCCTGGACCTCGGCCTCTCCCTCATCCACGGCTGTGGGTAGAAACACGGACACTCCGAAGGACAGTGACCGTTCAGAAAACGACCCCTCTGCCCTCTGCTGACCTTAGCGCCACACGGCAGAACTGGGGTCCTAGACCTCACGGAGATGGCCCAGCCCTATAGCACGGAGCTTATCTGACATTCCATCCCTTCCAGAAGGAAGCGGACGACTAGGGGCAGACCTTGAGCGGCACCGCAGCAAGGAAAGGAGCAGATCGTGACCCTGGAAATACCCTGCGGCAGCACAATGGGCCGCGGCTCCTTTTATTTAGAATCACTGGGAGAGAGACGGCGGGTTGGGATCTGACATTTCACTTCCTGCAAACCCTTATTTCAGAACAAGATAGTGCTGTTCCCAGATACTATATCTTTGAAAAGACAGCCCGGGGGCCCCGTGAGGCACACCCGGTGGCCTGTCCTGCCCGTGGGGCGGCCGCGCTCTCCCGGGCGTCCCCGGAACGCGTGGCCGCCGCGCACAGACCATCACGCAGGCGGAGGCCGCTGGGAAGAGCCGGGAGCGCCGAGGGGCGCTGGGGGCCCCTCCCGTCTCTGCAGGCGTCTCCCGGTGGCTCCCTGCCCTCGCCCCCACGGGTCTGTTTTGCCCACAAAGGAAATGCACTTGGCCGTGTTTAGACTTGTTTCATTGACAAACAGTACAGAACGCGGCCGTGTGCCTTTCTGCCACCGCGCTGCTAATTTTAGAGTTAGGTTTTTTCCTGTGCTCCGGTCTGCTGGGCGCCGGGATATCCTGTCCCAGGAGGGGAAGTGCCTGCTGGTACCTGTGATGCAAGCGGCCTCCAGGCCCCAGCGCTGCGCCCAGAGGGTGGCAGAGGGGAGAAGCGGCGCGGGCGAGTCCGCGGGGTGCCCGGGCAAGCTGGAGCCCGCAGGGGCGTGATGCCCGCCCGCCACTCTGCCCCGCACGCCTGCTCCCGCTACCATGCAATGGGCTCCCGCCTCCTTACAGAACCTTCCACGTGGAATTCTAATGTACTTTAGAGCTAGAAACAATCCTTTCTGTCCATTATTCCACCTCCACCCACAAGCTGAATGGCTCTACGTGGCCTCCACGTTCTCCCTGTGACGTTGGCTCCCGTCAGGGCTGCAGCGGCCTGGGGGACCCTGTCCCAGGGCAAAGAACTGGCATGGGTGGCCCCCTGCCACAGCCACGCGCCCGTACAGGCTCCTGGCGGCCGGCCCTGCAGGCCCTCCCGTCCTTTCTTCCCTCGCTTGTCCGCGTGCGCCTTCTCTGCTCTCACTGCTCGTGCACACGGAGCGCCCGTCATCCTGTGTCATCACCACCGGCAGGCACCGCCAGACCTGCCTCAGACACCCAGGTGACACCAGACAGCCGAGGGGGCTCGGCAGGAGGCCTGCCTGGCGGGCACGTTGGGGTGAGGCTCCTTGGCTCTGGAGGGTCCTGAGTGCACCAGGGCTCTTCCCCGGGCGTTGAGGTGCGACGAGCCCCCTCAGCCCGTGCTCTCACGCAGCCGCGCCTGCCCCGCGACCGTTGGGATCCCCCAGCTGCGTGTCTGCTGGGGGTGTCGCGTGGCAGCGTTGCCAGCGCTACCGGGTCTGCCGAGGGCCCCCACGGAGCCGGGGCCTGTGCCGGAGCAGCCACCACCAGGGAGGGGAGCCTCCCCCCTGCCAGAACGGGTCGCTCCAAACTCTCTTCAGTGTGACCCCACCTGCGGCTTGTCAGGCGCCAGCGGCCCCGGGCTCCAGCTGCCGTGCGGGACTAAGCACATCTGTCCCCAGGCTGATGCTCTCAGGTGGGGCCATTCAGGGCTCTGTTCCTCGGTCAAGTCGCACCTTTCAGGGGCAACTCCCTGCCCACCGCCCAAGTGGTCTCAGAGCACCGTGGCTGCAGGCGCACATCCAGGCTGGTGTCGGCGTCCCACGGGGCTGGCCTCCCAGGGGTGTGAGGGCTCCGTCCCGAGAGCCCCTAGCTGGCAGCGCGGTGGGGGACCTGAGGACCAGGCTGCTCATCCGTTCCCTCCTCCACACTCCCTCCCTCACCCCCACTGCTCACTGGAGAGCACGCGCGGCACCTGCCACCCCTTCAGAGACCTAGAAGTCCCCCCACGCTGCAGCAAGCGCCCCGGAGGGCTGTCCCGGGCCGAGCCCACTGTGTTGGGGACGCCCGGGGACTGAGGAAAACTGCAGTCCTTCGGTGACGTCCCAGCATGGGGCCCACAGGCCAGGCCGTCCCACCTCCCTTACAATCTGGCTTTGGGTCCGGTGGTGACAAATCTACCGTGGTGTAAGGCTCCTCCTCCACCTCAAGCGTCTGTGACTTCGTAGCGTTTGATGTGTCTCCTGGTTTACGGTTGATTAGCTTTGGTCCTAAGTGGCTGTTTGTCTCCACGTCTGCGGAGTCTCAGTCCAGCCACCTCGTCTGTCATTTGGGTCACCTGCAGCTTTTTTAGACTAACAGTTTTCCGCACAGCATGATCCCACCGTGAAATGGGGCAGCTCAAGGACAGACGGACAGATGGGCAACCGACTCGCAGAGGCCACTGTCGGGCTGAGCACCTTTGGGACGGCACCGGGCTCTCCTCGGGAACCCCTCTGGCGGCTCCTCACGTCCTGCAGGCGGCTGACCATCAGGCCCGAGCTCGCAGGCGTGTGCTCCGGCCCTCGGCACTGCGCAGAGCGCAAGGTCCCTGCACACACGGCCGGACCGCTGGATGCCAACCTTCGCCAGCCCGCTCCGGCCTGGCCCCCCCTGACGCGAAGCCTCCCACACCCCTGCGGGACAACCCTGGGAGCAGAATCACGGCGGAACCTCCTGGGCTCTGTGGCTCTGGCTTCCTCTCTCAGTTTCTGGAAATCAGCATCTTTTTCTTATGTGACAGCAAAACTGACGCACACACTGTGCACCCCGTGCCCCTGAATCTCGGCAGTCGTGAGCTGGGGGGGCTCTGCTGTTCGTAGGCTCAGGGCTCCTCTCGCAGGAATACATGACTTTCTGTCTTTCACGAAGAACAGGCCTGGCCTGGTCCGGACACCGCGCCCGTGTTTGGCTCCTGCTTCCCCAACGCTGGTCTGCACCCCAACCACATTCGTGTTTCTTGCTCACGTGCACGCCCTCTGTGCTCTGCACTGGCATGCCGGGCGCCACGCGGGAGCTGCAGGGCCGTGGACACGCGACCAGACACATCGCACCTTCAGTGGTCCCTTTCCCAGAACCCCCCTCCAGGGAGGGGCCCGTGGATCCTGTCAGTCCGCTGCTCCCAGGTGCTGGGGTGCCCACTGCGGCCGCGCCCTGACATGGGCTGCATGCTTGGCTCCAGGAACTCTCCCCGGAAGCCGTCATCGCACCTAAGTCACAGGCAGGCCATGGGGCGGGTGTGCTATGTGAAGGCTCAGGATTTGGCTCCACGGTCTCCCCTTACGCCACCTGCATGTGCTTGACGGTCACTTCAACAGGAAGGCCCGCAGCCCTCGGAAGCTGGCAGGCAGGAAGCGAGGGGAAAGGGACGCTCTGCAGGCCGCGCTGGGGCTCACGGCGCCCGCGCCGTTGCCTCACAGGAAGGGGCTGTTTGCTTTGGAAACAGATTCATGAGGACGGGACGGACTCCACATGCAGAATTCGGGGCGTCAGCTCACACTCTCCCCTTTCGTGTGCTTCTAGACAAACGTGGCCATCACGGAGAAGTCCGGGAGAGCGGCCTCCAGACAGTCTGAGGGCGTCTCTGCACCGCGTGCCAGAGCCAGGAGCCAGTAGTTTAAGGCCGGTGGCCGGGGGGCTCTTTCCCACACCCCGGCCCCTCCCCCCACAGGAGACCCTCACGAAGGCCTTGTGCCTTACGTGTCCCTTCCTCTCCACTGCTGACATGGGGCGCATGGCGCACGCGCATGCCATGTGCCTGTGCGGTTCACGTGGCCCTGGGGATACCACCCGACGCCCCCCATCCCCCACATGGCTCGACTCGGCTCACTGTTTCGCGTGCACCGCTGTTCTGGTGGGTTCTCTGCAGCTTCTTGCGGCAGGAGAGGCTTCTCTAAAGTCATTTTTTAATGCTGGGAGTCAGGCCCTTCTCTGACCACATGTGTTCTAAGCTGAACTGGTCTTTACACAGAATAAGCCACGTAATGCAAAATTTTTAAACCATTTTTCAGACAAGCGTATAGAACTATAGATTTTCCCCCCACTTCTAGAGAAAAGTAAGGTGCAGCCTCTGAACCAGGTCAGATGGGTGAGACGCACCCCAGGCTGCACTCGAAACCCGCCCACTGCTGCCCACGGCCGGCAGGCTGGACTGCTAAGATTCCGTCCACTGATCTGCCACCTGTCACCCACGACTGTGGGACCGTGGGACCATGGGATGACAGGAGGCGGCTCCAGGCTCTGACGCCGGAGTCTGAGTGCCCTGTGGGCGCTACACCCCCAGAAGGGGACACACAGACTCAGACGCGGCAACGAGAGACAGTGACTCTGCTTTCAGAAACATCGGACGCTCATCTTAGAAAATAAGCACCAATAAAGCCAAGTAACCCCGTGACGCTGGCCAGGGGGTGCAAGGGCGCCGGCCACTCAGGGCTGGATGGCGCGGGGGCGCCGGGTGAGGGTCGGCTGTGGTGGCCGCTCTGCCCACACGCTTCGGCCACTGGTCCCACCAGTCAGGATCTGCAGTGCCTGAAGTTCAGAGTGTCCTGTCCACAGGGGTCTCCCTCTGGGAGGGTCTACACCGGCCTGTGGCAGCCTCCCAGGTACAGGGTTCCCACGCCGGCACTCACCACGCTGCCCTGGGCGCCCCGCCCTGGGGGGTTAGCTTCAGTTCACCCACGAATGCCGGTTCGGTTCCCCGAGGAGGAATCAAGCCTGCGTGCAGTGCACGCGCATGGAAACCAGCACGAGGGGCAGAGCGGGACCCGGCACGTCCTGCTGTGGCTCCGACGCTGAGCGACAAGATTGTGGCCAACAGGCCCTGTCCCTTGAGGGGCGCGGTCACCATGAAGCTGCTTCCTCAGAGGCCCACACTGCGATTAGTTCCACGCCACGGGAGATCGCCCTCTGGTCCAGGGGCCGCCAGCGGGGGCCGGGCCGGGCCTCCAGGCTGAGCTCCGAGCGCAGCCGTCCTCCCCAGGACTGGGCGAGCTCGGGGCAGCTGCACCAGTACAGACCCGGAGAGGCTGGAGCCTGGGGTCCCGGAGGAGTGGCAAGGGGCCCGTGTGGCTGCAGGGGACGGGATGCCACGCGCGGCAGAGGCAGAGATTCAAGGCCTGGCAAAGGCGTACAGCTCCTGGCACTCGCACCCCTGAGGGACAGGGGCCGTCCCCTTTCCGGCGCTGGAAGGCAAGGGCGTGCGGACCCTCCGGTCAGGGCCGGCTCTGCACCGGGGTCCCCGGAAATGTCTCGCGGACTTCACGGGCCGGCCTTATGCTTCAGCGCTGTCTGCTGAGCCCGGTCAGCCGCGGGGCTGGGGCGGGGCCGTGCACCCTGACACCGTCCACCCCAACACGCGATGCTGCGGAACTGGGGCTCGGGCCGCAGGGCACAGGTTTGCAGATGCTCCGACGGATGTCTGGCTGCGGGCGGACATGGACTCGGGGCGCGGGGCTGTTCGGGGGAAACCCCTTCCCACGCACGGGTCTGCACCGCTGCTGCTCTGCTGGCAACCCCCCTGCTCGGCCGGGCCCCTGCGGATGGCGCCCACCTGCCCTGTGGGAGCACCCGCCCCAGGGCCTGCCGGGTGAGCTCAGGCACGAGCCCGTGTGCTCCGTCTCCCGGTGCTCCCTGCTTGCCACTTCCAGCTGGGCCTTGTGGAAACGGGGCACAGAGAGCACCCTTCGCTGGCAGAAAATGCCCAAAGACGCAGAAAATCGTGGGCCACACGCCAAGTGTTTTCATTTTCATGGCACAAAACACAGACTCTAACTCCTTTCCCCGAGAACATAAAACTCGGTGCCACACAACAGGGAGCAAGGGACACACTCTTCACTGGGAGAGAGAAATGCCAGAAGTTTCTGTCGGTGTGCATGACAAAGAGAATTAGTTATTTTTAACAGAGAGGAAGCATCCAAAAGCTTTCTGTGTATAAAAAGCTCTGCTAAGTACTGTGGAGAGTTAGCAGAGATTAGTCACTGCCGCTATTGTTTAGCGCATAACGGGGTGGATCATGTTTAATTCATACTTTCTGGAAGGTGCAGTGATGATGACACTGCACTGCTTGTGACAGCTGGCTCCACCCCCCGCCCCCACCCCGCACTAATTTACAAGTTTCCAGAGCCACAAGCTGGCTGGCGCGGCTGCGGCTCAGCTCCGGGGCCACGGGGGTCGCGCAGGGTCTGGTTTCCTGAGGAAAGCAGGGGAAGCTGTGCGGAACGCAGAGACCACATGAGCAGACGGACGGATGTCACAGTGCAGGGTGGGGGAGGGACCTCAGCGGGAGGCTGGCCTGGCCAGAGCGGGGGTGGGGGGAGTGGGGGGGGGGTGAGCGGGTCAGGGGGCAGGTCCGGCAGGCACCGAGGGCTCTGTGGGGATCACTGCCAGCAGCTCTGTCCTTGTCAGGGGCTCCGGGTTCCAAGACACAGCTCCCCCAGGTCACCACGGCAGAGGCGGGGCGGGGTCGCCGGGCCCCCATCTCTGCCCGGCCCTCCCGCCCGGGCCACCACTCCAGACACGGCTCTGGCTCGACACCACGGCTCCCGGCGGCCTTATCCGGCCCCTCCTGCCTGAGGGGTTGGAGGCCCGCGCACAGGACCGCGGCCCGGACTCAGCCCTGCCCTCCATCAAACACCAGTGTTCTGTTACCCCGGCCGGCAGGCTCTGGGGCACGAAGTCGGGTTTCCCTGAGGCGAGAACGGATGCCTGGGAAGCGAGGGGCGCCGTGGCGCGAGGCGCTAACAACGCGAGCAGGCCGGGTGCTGAGGTCCGCACAGGACACTGTCCGCAGTCCCTGCGTGGCCCCCAACCCTGTCTGGAGTCAGAAGAGGAGGCTGTGGAGGGAATGGGCAGGAGAAGGGGGTGGGGGTGCAACGGGGACGAGAGGAGCAGGCGCGGGGTGCGCAGGGCGCCGCAGCCCCGGCCTCTGCCCCTTCCCGGGGCCCGCAGGTGCCAGGCGCTCCGGAGCTTGGAAAGACCCCTCCATCTCCTCCCGGAGCAAACGCGAAGCACAAGAAAGCTGCTGAGAACAGGACAGAGTCCTGTTTCTAGATGAGATTTAGCGAATGCCTGCGTGTACGTCCACTGGAAGGAATCAAGCACTTCTAGAAGCGGGGCGCCGCTCACGTGGAGGAAACGGCGCGGCCCTGCTGGACCAAAGGGAGAGCGCGTCAGGACCGCACCGCTTTCTCCTGGGGCCCCCAGAAGTCACTCCGTGCCAGGATTAAGTACACAGCCCCCAAAAGGTCAGAAGGGCTCAGAGGCCTGTTGAAAAGCGGCTCCACACTGAAGCGCGGCACGTGAAGGGGCGACAGCCCGCGGGGGTCAGTGGTGGCTGTGTGACCTAGAGGCTGCGTGACCTCAGGCTGTGTGACCTTGGGGCTCTACAGCCCAAGTGGCCGGTCCCCCCCAACCCCGGGTCCATGCAGGGTTTTCTGAACTCTCCTCTCTCGTTTGCAGGTTTCGTCCTGGTCATCGGGCTGGTGACATTCTACAGAATCGGCCCGTACACCAGCCTGTCCTGGTCTTGCTACCTGAACATCGGCGCCTGCCTCCTGGCCACCCTGGCGGCCGCCATGCTCATCTGGAACATTCTTCACAGGAGAGAGGATTGCATCGCGCCCCGGGTGATCGTCATCAGCCGCTCCCTGACGGCGCGGTTCCGCCGAGGGCTGGACAACGAGTATGTGGAGTCGCCGTGCTGAGGGCCGCGGGGGGGCCGCCTGCCCAGGACTTTATCCACTATAACCGCACAACGCGGAGGCCACAGGACCGTCCGTGCAGACCATCCGTAGGGTCTCATATATACACGTACGACCCACAGCTATGTTTACTCTGCCTCGTATCCGCACGTCATACGCCACGCTCCCTCCGCGCCCACCGCTGGGCCTCACTGTCCCCGTGTTCCGGGGGACAGCTCCGCACCTCGGTCTAGGATTAATTTATTCAGTGTCTGCTGAGGGTGGGGGCCTCGGTCATATTTACTTTGGTAGAGCAGAACGCCCGGGAAGACTTTGCGGAACTGTCCATGAACTTCCTCGAGTGACTCAGAATTTATAACCAGGTGGCTACCGTTTTATGGCAGGATTGTGTTAGTAATGTCCGTTTTGCTCCTGATTATTTTTCTAAGTTAAAATAAAAGGCAGACTTCCCTCACTGCTGTGTAAAGCCTGTGTTTTAACTATCACACGGCCACGTGGGTGAGAAGAATTTGGTCTGGTCTGGCATCATTTTGTGGGGCGGCAGGAAAAGAAGGCTTGAAACACTTTGAAAGGCGCAACGGGAAGACAGCTGTAGTCTCACCCTCCCGCCGCACCAAGTGTCTGCAGACAGAACAGACGGCAAATCAGCCGCTGGCGGGGTGGGGGGCTAGTTTTCTGTTTAAAAAACTTGAGATCGCCCTACGTTTTCCCCTATAAAACCTAGCTTCAGCCAAATGCTGGGTGGTCTACAAACGCCTTCACAACACGGCGCTGGTCCTGAATCTGGATGTAAGTCAGCTCTAACTCCACAGACCGAACGCAAAACACTGGAGAGTTGCATGTGAGGGGTTCAAAGCCGGCCCTCGCCCTCCAGAACCCGGATGCCCGACTGCATGTCAGGGCAGTGCCATCCACACCCACGTGGACGCTTCCTGTGTGGCGAACTGCTTGGCCCTGCGCCACCTGGAGGCAGCGATCCCCAGGAAAGTGACACGGGAGCCATGGGTAGCACCAAAGCCAGGGTCAGATCCGAGGCCCCTGGCTGCCTCCCCCACAGAGGCTGCCTCCCCCCCAACCAGGCTGCTTCCCCCCATCAAGCCACCTCCCTCCCTCCCACCAGGCCCCCTCCTCCCCCACCAGGCCCCCTCCCCCCCCACCAGGCCCCCTCCCCCCCCCACCAGGCTGCC
>NW_024080917.1:1228071-1326081 GCF_003009895.1 Hyaena hyaena | reverse complement strand
CCCCCCCCAGAGGCCGCCTCCCCCCTAACCAGGCTGCCTCCCTCCCCGCCACAAGACCCCTCCTCCTCCCCCAGGCTGTCTCCCCCCTACCCAACCCCCCCCACAACAGGCTGCCTTCCCCACAGAAGGCTGCCTCCACCCACACCAGACAGCCTTTCCCCCCATACGAGGCCGCCTCCCCCCATATCATGCTTCCTCCCCCCAAACCAGGCCACCTCCCCTGCACACAAGGCTGCCTCCCCCCACACCACACTGCCTCCCCCCACACAAGGCCACCTCCCCCCCACGAGGCTGCTTCCCCCTAAAAAACGTTCAGGCCTGCTGCTTTCGACCTTCCTGTGAGCGGGAGGTGACCAGTGCGGAGCCTGTCTTCAGTAAGAACAAGCAGTGCAGCGCGGCTGGCGCTATGAGAATCCCAACGCAACTGAGGACGATGGAAAAGCATCTAGAGCCTGACCATTCACAATAAACGGCACATGCTGTAGAAATAAGCAGACCCGTTCCCAGCTCACTCACAGGAACCTTTAAGTCCAACCTTCTGCCCTCCGAGCTTCTTTCCACAATGGACTGCCCCCCAGGCCCCGAAACATGTTTCCAAAATAATAGTTTTTTAAAAGAATCATGCAATAGTTAAGATGTACAATTTCAGGGGCGCCTGGATGTCTCAGCTGGTCAGGCGTCTGACTTGGGCTCAGGTCATGATCTCGGGGTTCATGGGTTCGAGCCCCGCGTCGGGCTCTGTGCTGCCAGCTCAGAATCCTTGGATTCTGTGTCATCTCCCCTTCTGTGACCCTCCCCCGCTTGTGCTGACTCTCTCTCAAAAACAAATATATGTAAAAGAAAGACATACAATTTCATAATTCTACACATACAGCTACATTAATGTACGTTGAAGTATTAAAGTTGACCGTGTGGTTGGTCACGCTCTGTGACAGTATTTACATTAAAGGAAAAGAGGCCAGAGAAAGGCCGGGCGGTGCCTTCCGGCCACTCTGGTTCACTTGTGAAGTGAAGAGCCCTCTGGTCCACATACACAGCCTGTGTGGACAAGGCCCTTCGTCAGAAACGAGGTTTGGCCGCTTTAGAGGTAAGACAAGGGGCTTGGAGTCATGTCCAGACACCATCGCTGTGAACGACAGGGGTGTTCCAGGCGGCGGCTCAACTTTCAGCTCTGTGTTACCCTTCACTTCCACTGTGCAATGGCTCCCCTGCCCTTTGGGGGTGAACATCTGTAACTACTCTCAAGAAGAACTGCTGAATTCTCTCAGGAATGGGGAGGAGGCTGCTGATAGGCAGTCCGTGATTTAAAAGTTTAGAGCAGGGGAGCCGGGGGACGCGTCAGTCGGTTAGGTGTCCGACTTCGGCTCAGGTCATGATCTCAGGGTTCATGGGTTTGAGCCCCATGTCAGCCTCTGCACAGACGGCTCAGAGCCTGGAGCCTGCTTGGGATTCATTCTCTCTCTCTCTCTCTGCCTCTCCCCTGCTCATGCCCTGTCTCTCTCTCTCTCTCTCTCTCAAAAATAAATAAACATTAAAGAAATTAATAAAAACATTTAGAGCGATCTTACCCACGTTTCCCCATACTGTTTCCAGTGCCTGGTACCAAAGCCCTCTTATTTAGCAGCGGTTATTCCCGGAGGGACAGGTGCTGTGACTATTTAGCAACCACACAACTTTCGACTGGGAAGTACACGGAGCACTTAAAACCCAATCAAACCCACAGCAGCGCGGGAGACTCGGAGCCCAGCAGAGGGGAGCTGGGCCCCGGCGCCTGCCGTGCTGCCTCACGCACCTGACTTGGGGCGTGACAAGCCGTGAGTCCTCCGTGACACGGTCACAGGAGAGTGGCGGCTTCTCAGAACCCTGAGGAGGGGACGGAGATGCGCAGGGGGCCTCCTGGAGGCGCGCACGCCCTCGTAACTCGGTGGGCAGAGTCCTCACCTTTTGATGAGCTTGATGGATTTGAACGCTTCGTCCATGTCTCCGGCGGTGACAGAGAAGCTGAAGTTAAGCATGGCGTCCTGAGCGGCCCTATCGCAGCCCTCCAGCCCGATGAAGTCTCGCAGTGGTCTCCTGCCCACCACGTGGGGGACGCAGCGGCACCCCGGGTCCCCCCGGTCTTCCCCATCTGCTTCTCCTGGCTGAAGGACAAAGGGCACCGTTTGCAGTCGGGTCAGGGACGTGAACGCGCACACCCGGCCTCTGCTCAAGATGCGCGTCCGCGCGGCTCTCTCCGCAGGTAGGCGTGGAGGTCGGCCGCAGTCCCTGCGAGGGGCCGGGCGAGCCGTGGGCTCTGGTTTCAGGCAGCAGGAAGCACATCTAGCTCGCTGATGCCAACTCCTCAGTCACGGAAGGGCTGTGACAACGTTCCCCCCCGCGCCCAGGTCTGCTCTGTAGCCTCGAGAGGCATCCCACCCCCACACCAGGGACCCCCCCTGGGCACGGGGCCCTAGAACTAAGTCACACTGACAAGATTTCTAGCAGCATTTTCCAAAGCCACAGCCTGGATTAGCTGTGTGCCCTCAACGATGTTTTCCAGAAGAATCATCGACGCTGCATGGCGCTCCCCGGACAGGTGCGTGGCAGCTGGAGATACGACCTGCTGACAGCCTGTGCCCCCTCCTCACTCTGCCCCCTTCCGCCCTGCCTGGTGCCGCCCACCTCCGGCCAGGGACTCACATGTGTCCTGCCTCCCGCAACCCCTGCTCCTCTCTCTGCGCGGGCCCCGGTTCCCCGCCCCTCTCTAAGGGGGTCACAGCCCATGCTCCTTGGACCCCGCTCCCCTGGCTCGTCCCGGTCTCGTGGGACACTGTGCCTGACAACAGGACGTGCTCGCTCACTCAGATGACCATGCGTTTCTTCACCGCAGACCCGTGGTGTGGGGGCTCTCAGCAGGGTGGGACTGGTCTGGGAACCCTAACAGACCTCATCCCTGCCGCGGCTGCTGCTGCTGCTGGGTGACCCCCGGCCCGCTCGGGTCTTGCTCCATCTCAGGGCCTCCCTGACGTTCATCCGCAGTCTCCAACTTAAGGGGGCACTCGAAACACTGGCAGGATTTGTCAGACCCAGACGTGGATGGCAAGACCCTTCCAGGCACAGAGCAGAGCATGAGCAAAGGACCTGGGGCGGCCCCCAGTCTGGGTGGGTGAGCACAGGCTGGGTCATGTCAGGCGGAGGCTGAAAGCTGCAGAGCCGGCACCAAGTGGGAACTTCCAGAAAACTTGTGCACGAACCGCCAGGCAGAGGCCGGACTCCATCAGGTCAGCCACGCCGTGGACCCGGTGCCCCGTTCTGATCAGAACCTGGCCCGCTGTGGTCGCGCCGCGGAAGTCTCACGGAAACAAGAGTGCCTTGGCTCCGCCGCCAGGCGCACTGGCCGCTGCCCTCGTTACGGGGCCTCAGCTCTGTCCCGAGAGGGGGGCACTGAGCTGGGGACCCTGGGTCGTCACACTGTCATCCGCACCCTCGAGGGTGCAGACAGGGAGCCTCCAGACGCTGTATCGATGGCCTTGGATGCGGGTCAGTGGCCCTGGAGGGCAGCTGTTAAAGAAACACTCTTCCCAGCTACTCCCCACTAGCGCTTTGGAGGCCAAGTTAATGAGCCTCCCTAGCTTGCTAATCTAGTTTGTGAACTACTTCCTGCACTACACACTCAGCCATGGAGCGCTCAAGCCACAGTCTGAGCCCGGACAAGGGTTCTGCGGAGCGACACGGGCGTGCGGCTGCCGCACGGGGCAGGGACGCAAGCAGAAGGGGCCACATGCAGTTAGGCAGAGTCTGGGGGCCCAGTGGTAAGGGTACAGCGGCACACGCTGCGTCTCTGGGGCCGGCAGGCGGGGCCGGGAAGGCGAGGGGAACTCGGAAGGCCCACAGGAGGGGAGAAGCCGGAGTCCGGGCTGGGAATGACGGGCAGAATGGGAGAAATGCGGGTAACATTCACTTCCCTTCTAACCTGCGGCCGCGGACAAATGCTGGAGGCTGGCAGAGCAGACATCCCCCCAGGAACCCCGGCTGCCTTCACGGCAAAGCTCCGTGGGCCGGAGAACTGCTCAGCCGGACGGCAGCTGGGCCTCCAGGACCCTGGGGTCTGCGGCGTAAGCACAGTCCCGTTGGGAACCTCCTTGACTTTACCTCCCCAACTCCCACAGATTATCAGCCGCCTCCCGACCCCGGTGCAGCTCCTTCTGACCCCTGGTCCCGTCCCCGTGTTTTAATAGAACCACCTTCGTGCCCCAAAGTGCCTCAAGAATTCGTTCTTGACTGCTGGCTCTCGAACCCTGCTTCAAGCCAAATCAGGGGAATGAGGAGGAAAACTCGATAGGAAGAACCGAAGATGCGCCTCATGTTTTGAGTCAAGGCAAGGAGACCATGCCTGACGAACGCAAAACGAGAATGAAATCCAGAAAAATGCCAGCGTGACGGCGCAGATAGTTTGAGATACGGGAATGAAGAGCCGCTGTGCGGGCAGAGCCGCCGTGCCTCCCGTGACGCTCACGGATCCAGACACCCTGGCGACAAGGGGGCCGAGCCCCAGGGAGACCGACAGCCCTGAGAGCGCGCACGTGCGTGAAAACAATCCCGTTCCGTCAAAAATAACCACACACACGTGTGAGTGAGACATGCCTCCCGAAGAGCCACACGCTGGCCCGGCCCCAGGAGCCACCCCTGCGCCTACGTCGCCGCAGGTCCCTTAGCCGGGGACGCAGACTTGCCATGTCAGTGCTGCCCCATCTTGACGGCAAAGCCAAGTCTTGTAATTTCCCTGACCCGGGGGACCCCTGACCGCTGGGGCTCGGGGCACAACTGACAGCAGGTGCGTGTGTCGAGGGGTGGCCTGTGGCAGCCGGGAGGACCCCTGGGACCCGGGAACGCGGCCCCGCACTCCTGGGGTTCCCACCTTCTTCGTGAAGTAATAGTGAGGCACCTGGAGGCCCAGAAGCGCCTGGTAGGCGGGAGGCCGGGGGAAGCTCTCCTGGAGCAAGAAGCCGTGCTCTTCGGTGATGAAGAAGGACAGAACCAGCACGTCCGCCTGGGGGAGAGGGAGACACGGTGCGTGTGGTCGACAATGTCACCTTCCACGCTGCATCGATTCCCACGTTCACGCCACAGAGAAACAAGGACGGACGTGTGCACACAGCCTCGCGCAGAGGACCCACCTCCCGCTAGACCCTCTCATGGACGGGTTTTCTCGCAGAAAAACCAGTCCTTCCCACCCCAGCCGGTGACGGCACCGCAGAACTCTGGTGTTTCGGTTTTCCTGTTCAGCGGCTGGGCTCTCACTCAGTCAGCAACTCAGAAAGAGCCTCTCGTCTGCTCTGCTCTCGAGGAAGAGGGCCCAGGGGTCCGGGCAGGGGTGCACAGCCCCGGGGACGGGCGCGGCAGGAGGCCCAGGCCCAGCGTGCCGGGAAGGGCCCTTGGGTGGCGATGGGCGCGCACCCTCACCGCCCGCCTGGGGCGTCTCCCGGACAGCCGTGGACTCGTGGGGACGCTGCCCCCGTGCGCTGCCACTCAGCGTTTCAGGCCCAGGATCGGGGGTGCGTCTCAACGTCGGGGGGCAGGACACCGACTGCTGACATGCGGGGCCCTACGCTCAGCACCCCGGGGATGGTGGGCTTCCTTTGGCAGGGACACAATCCGCCAGCGTCGGCGGGCTGGCTGCCCTTGCGGACTCGCCGGGACCTGCTACAGACCCCTCGTCCCTCCCAGGGAGCACCCGGTGTTTCCACAACACCAGGAAGTGTCAGAGTCCTGGGCGCTACGGTGGGAGGCTGGTGGGGGGAGGCCAGGGCCCAGGACACACGCCCCCTGCGGGCTAGCTCTGCTAACTCCCCGGGTGGCAGGCTCGGTCCCGGGGGGATAGTAACACGCAGCACTTGGCGTAACAAGCAGACTACAGTAGGACAGTCTGAGTGAGGGCAGAGGGGGACCCGCCACCCCGCAAACCCGGGGGCCACGCAGGCCGCGGGTCAAGGTAGCAGTAGGGCGCTGACCTCATTCCAGCTTTCCCACGAGCCACGTCAGGACCGTGGGCTACCCAGCCCCCTGCCCCAAGCAACGCATGCGGCGCAGTCACGGTACCGTGTGGCCCGGGCTGTCCTCGGCGGGGGGCTTCTTGTCCCCGGGCTGCGGCGGCGCCTCCCGCACGGCCTCGCACACGAACAGCCGGGGCTCGCTCTGGTCCCAGAACTGGCTCACGGGAATGAGGCCTCTCAGTGTCTCATCCAAAAAGGCGTGGCTCCTGAAAGAGAAGGCCCGTCCTGAGGTCTGAGAGGCCATTCGGGTCGGTATGAGGCGCCAGGGACGCTCTGCAGACGGCCCGCTCCAGGGCCCCGCGGCCAGCCTGCCGGGGCCACGCTCGGACGCAAGAACGCTGGTCAGAGAGGCCCAGGGCGGCCTGTCGGAGGGCGTGCGAAGCTTGGGTTCCCGAGGCTCCAGGGAGGGCATGAGCCAGGAACGGCGTGGACCCCGCGTCCTGCGGGGCGGACGTGTGCCGAGGGGTGGGCGCGCTGCCCACAGACAAGGTAGGTCTGGAGGTGAAGGGGGGGCTCAGACCTCAGAAGCGGAGGGGAGTCTGCAGGGTGGCTGTGCACTGCTCCTGGGGCCACGAGGGTGTAGCTCGGAGGTGGAGGGTGGGGGGAAAGTGTGAGTCTGAAACACAAATCACGCGAGGAAAACGGGATGAGTCACACACGAGGGGACTGACAGAGGGGGGAGCTGTGAGGTGTCAGAGCAGGCAGCTGGGACAAGACTGCTCTCGGGGACCAAGGCGCAGGTGATGATATGAAATTGTGGTGGACACCTGGGTCCGAGGAAGCAGAGCGAGGCTGGGGAGGAGCGAGGGTGGGCCTGTTCCGGCAGGGCCGCCAGCGGCGACCAGTTCCCACCAGGGGAAAGAAGGTTCTAGAAGAGGGTTTCAGCAGTGGAGGGACAGGGGACTGTAATACAGCAAAAGGAACAGGCGCCGAGCTCTGCTGCCTGGCACGCAGTGTGGGCGCCCGCCCCACGCGTACCCGGGTCCTGGGCAGCGCGCTTTCCAGTCAGATGCGAGCCCTCCGGGGGGGCAGGGAGAGCGTGTCCCTCGCAGCAGCGGGAACTCAAACTCCCTGAAGGTTTATAGGAACTCCGTGAAGAGCAACGATCACTCTTCTAGAAAGACACCACCACCGGGACAGATGCGCTGCGACGCGCTCCCTTCCAGGAGCGGACGGGGCCAAGTTACGGCCACTCTCCCGACGTCCAGGCCATCGTGTGGCCACAGCTGCCTCTGCGCTTCCGGAAGCCTGTTTCTGCTGGATGATCCCAGGTCCCCATCCCACCCGCCAGGCTGTCGGCTTCACTGCTTTCTGCACCGCTAATTGCTGAGGGCCTTCAAGTTGGAGCCTAACTCAGCCACCACCCGCCCGGAAGCTGACCGGTAACTATCACTTTCACTAGGTCTCCAGCGAAATCCCCCTGGAGCACAGCCTCACCTCTTGGTCTCTTGCCCGTTGAAGGACAAGCTCTCCCTCTGATCAATCTGCCCCGTCTTGAAGTCCAGGATAGTCACAGTGTCCATTTCCACGTCGTAGAAGCAGATTTTGGAATCGGGGCTGCCGTCAGCCTAGGGGAAGAGAAACCGGGGCTCACGGAACCACGGGGCCAGCACGCCGTGGGTTTGAGAACAAGCGTCCACGGCCCGCCGGCCACGCCAGCACTCCTGATGTGGACGCCGGCGCACCGTCATCGCACTGCGCCCGCTGTCCTGTGGGTGCTTATAACCTCAGGGGGCTGAGAACCCCTAGAACGCTGTGAAGGTCCGTACGGGCTTGGCTGAGGCGGACGCACCGCAGGGGCACGGACGAGTGGGCCCCACACACCAGCCCCCACACAGCTGAATGAGAACGAGGGAAAGGGGGCTTGGCTGTTGGGGGCAATGAATGCCAACCACTTGGGTGGCTGTTCAAGGCTTTATCCTCACAGACGACAGAATGCTAAATGGGGCCCGAGTACCTCTGAAGGGCAAGATCAATTTGTCACAGTTTTAGAGAATGCCGTACGCTCAACAGCAGCACAACAATCACAAACCAACAAGCCAGAAGCCCGACCACCAATCACAAGCCCGACGACCCAGAAATGTGCTCCTACTCGTCACCAACACCATCAGCGAGAGGAGAAACCGCAACAAACCGGGAGACGTTTCAGCGACGCGGAAGGTGCCCAGCCTCCACCCCTGCGTAGGGGAGCGGCCGACCGCCGCCTGCGCCAGCCCCTCCTTCCCACAGCGCACCCCCTCCCCCCCCAGGGGGCGCCCGCGGGGCCAGGGACAGCTGGTTTTCAGCACAGACTCCCTTGTGACACCTGAACTTCATCATTTTTTTCTTTCATCGCGGACAAGAATTCCCGGTGAGAGGAGAGACGTTTTTGTCCCTTAGTGTCACCGTGCCGTCCCCACCCCTGCCATGCAATCACCCCCAGCAGCAGGGAGATGGTGCCGCGGCCCCGGGCACGTTTGCTCCTGTTCCCCGGGGGCCCTGGCCTGGCCTCCTGCTGCCCGAGGACCCCCATCTCCAGCCAGACTTCCCCCCGGGGCCCAGGGCTGTCTTCACTGGCCCACGTGCTGCCCAGAGGAGGCTCAAAGTCTGCACGGAGACAGGAGGCCCCACCGGCCCCTTCCACCTCCCCGTGGCTGCCCGGGGTAGAGCCGGCCCCCAGCCGTCCGCACCCACACCGGGTGACCCCCAGCCCCCTGAGACAGGACTTCTGCACCCCCCACCCCACTGAGAAGCAACCTGCAGAAGGATGCTACGTGACACTCCTGCCTCGCCCCTGCGCCAAGATTGGCGCCCGGTCCGTGCCCGTCTCGGCCTCCGCCTTCTGCCAGGGACGGCGGACCCTCAGCCAGGCCGTGCTCTGTCAGCTGCTCGCACTCAGGGTGCATCTCCCTGTGCCTCCCCCGCCCCCCCCCCACCCCTCTGGAAGTCCCCCACCCAGCAGGGCCCCGCATCGGACTCCGTCTCTGATAGGGGTTCGTTCCTCCGCAGGGAGGGGCCGCGCTCTCCCATTTACACATCCTCTTGCGTCCGCGGTGCCGGGCGAAACGCCTGGGTCACGGAGGGCAACGGTGACCGGTGGTGAACGAACGGACTCGCGAGCGAGCACTCGTGGGCGACAGGGCCCCTGCGCAGAGCAGGACAGACACGTCTGCGTCCCCTCGGTCACACACTGCCCCCCGCTGTCGTCACGACCCGCCTTCTCTAAGCCGGAGGCTCAGAGGGCCCGGCCCCCCTCGTGTTGAGAGGACGCAGCTGGCTGGGGAAAAGGGACAGAAGAGAGGAGTGGCGCAGAGCCCGCACCCAGAAGGGACTGGCAGCCAGAGGGGGACGCGGCCGGGCACCCACCTTGCTGAGGAGGATGCTGATCCTGCTGCCGCTGGCGTTGCACCTGAGCGAGGCCATCCCCGCTGCGCCCGGGATCAGCGCGGCCAGCGTCCGTTCGCCGCAGTGCACTTTGGCCTCTCTGCAGGGGGACACGGGGTCTCAGGGGAGGCGGGCCCAAGCTGCTCTCCGAGGGAGCAGAAACCTCCCCTCACAGAACAGAACTCGGGGGTCCTCGAGGGCGCGGCCGCTCGCACGCCAGGGCCTGTACGCCACCGCAGGGGCCCAGCTCGGCCAAGGGCGAGCGTCGTCCCTGACAACGACATTCTATTACTTTTAGGCATAAACATAACGGCTCAACGTCTGGGTGAGTTTGTAAAGTTCCCGGGTTTAATGAACAGAACCTGCACTCGGCCGCTCTCCCCCCACTCCTGCGCTCGGCCGCTCTCCCCCCACTCCTGCGCTCGGCCGCTCTCCCCACTCCTGCACTCGGCCGCTCTCCCCCCACTCCTGCGCTCGGCCGCTCTCCCCCGCCCCGCGCTCGGCCGCTCTCCCCCCCTCCTGCGCTCGGCCCCTCTCCCCCCCCCGCGCTCGGCCCCTCTCCCCCCCGCGCTCGGCCCCTCTCCCCCCCGGGCTCGGCCCCTCTCCCCCCCTGCGCTTGGCCGCTCTCCCCGCCCCGCGCTCAACTGCTCTCCCCCCCACCTCCCCGCACTCAGCTGCGCTCCCTGCAGCACGTTTTGGCCTTCGTCCTGCCGGTGGTATGTTAACGTCACTCCACTTTCCAGACACAGTGTTTTTTACAAATTGAAGGTTCGCAGCAATCCTGTGGCCAAAACGTCAGTCCAACACCGTCTGCTCACTTTGGGTATCCATGTCACATTTTCGTAATTCTCGCGTCATCTCAAAGCTTTTTACTGTCGTATGTGTTATGGTGACTTGTGCTTACGGGGGCTGGAAGTTCAGATAATGGCTAGCGTGTTTTGGCAATAGTGCTTTTTTACTTAAAGCACGGACGTTGTTTTTCTGGACATAACGCTGCTGCACCCATAACAGACCATAGTAGGGAACAGACGTGACGTTTACGTGTTCTGAGAAAACAAAAACCTAACCTGACTCTCTTTGTTACAAGCTTCGCTCTATTCTTTGGTCTGAAACTGAACCCACAATTGGACAAGAACCATACCTTCGGGAAAGATCAAAGCTTTTAAAGTGAGCCAGGTCTGTCCCCACAACCAGGAAATTTCCACAGACGTCAAGGAGGCACGGGCTCCCCTCTGCCTCGGAGAACAGTAAGAGCTGTTTCACGGTCCCCTGAGGAAAAGGAAAGAACGAGGCTTGAGGAAAGCAGCCTGTGCTGTAGCGTCTCCCTTGCCATGGAGGGTCACCCGCAGGGAGTCCTGTACGCTAGGTGGGCGCTCGGGTAAGTGTGCGCAAGCACCGAGCAGATTCTAACACCACACAGGGAAGACACGGCGGCCGGCATACCTGGGGCTCACAGCCGCTAAGAACTGTGGAATTTCATGACAAGGGCCACACAGAGGTCTCATCTCACGTGAGCAAAGGGGACTTTCGGTTTCCGCCCAGGGGCGGGGCTGGCTGCCCGGAGGACCACCCACTGGTCACAGGGCTGCAGTGAGGCCTCCGTAACCACCCAGAGGGACTGGGCTGGAGGCCTCCGGGCAGGTAGGGGTGCGGGGAGTGGCACCTGGCGGGGACTCCCCGGAACGCCCTGGGCGCCTCGTCATCTGGCTGCCGCCTCGTGTCCTGTGTCACCTCCTTCCACACGCCGCTGAGCGTGAGTACGGGGTTCCCTGACCTCGGGGCGCCGCTCTAACCAGCTGGAAGGGCCGCAGGAGGAGGAGGCTCCACTCTGTGGCCTGTGGCGGGAGCACGGCTGGGGGCGGTCACACGGGACGAGCCCGTGACCTGGGGGACCCGGTGCTGTCTCTGGGTGGACAGTGTCAGAACTGAGTTGAATTCCGGGCACCCCGTGCATGAGGGCTGTTCCGCGTTTGGTGTTGGGGAGCCCCGCCCCCACCCCCGTGGGCACTGGCTCCCGGGACCTGCCGCAGGCGCCACCTGCGGTCCAACGGCCGCCACCTCCAAGCACTGCCTGGTCCCTCGCTCTGCCGTGGCCGCCTTCCCAGCTGCCCGGCTCTGGTCCTCAGGCTGCATGGCGCCCCCCACCCCCGACATCCTGCTGGCAGCTCCCCCCGCCCTGCCCGCTGCACAGACACGACAGCTATCTTCTAGGGAAAGTAACGCCAAAGTAAAACACGCCAGGATGCGTGTCCCCGTCCCTCCAGGCTTCACCACCCCCGTTGGCTTCGGGACGAGGGCCTCAGTCCAGCCAGCCGGACCTCCTGTGGTAGGGCCCCCTCCCTAAGGAGAGAGAAAAAGAGGAGAGACTTCAAGGTCACCTGGATATGCGCCTAGGTGCCTACATTCCCCATGGCCTTGTAAACTGAGACAACTTAATCAGACTGCACGTTTATGTGTTACGACGCACGGGAAACAAAGAAATGGGAAATAGATAAAACAACTATGCCATGTGATGTGGGCCGCTCAGCTTTTTGGGTACGAACCCAACTGAGCGGTGCCGCAGGAATAAAGTCGCTTCCTGGAAAGCAAAGCCTCGGTGTCACGACTCTGTGTGCGAGTCCTGCGGCACTCCGGCCTCGCCTCCCCGCTTCTGCCTCACGGTCGGCACCACCAGCCCCTTCTCCGGAAGCTCCAGCCTGTCACCAAGGTGCTCTCACCGCCCCGAACGGCGTAAAGCCCTGGGGGCCAGCGGGGCGCCGCACTCCAGCCCAGAAAGGGGTCCCGCCTGAGAACAGGCGGTGCGAGGCAGCCCGGCGTCGCCTGGAAGGAGCGGTGACCGCCGCGGGGTGCACGTGTCCGTCCTCAGGGGCGAGGAGCAGTCTGGAGAGCCGCCTGTGGGCTTCCCCAACCCGGGAGCCTTGCTGCGCGCCCAAGACCAGTGAGTGCAGGCGCACGTTCCTGTAGCTACAAACTCAGCAACACGTAGCTCCAGCCCATCTGTCGCGGGAGCCCCCCAGGCAGCCAGCGGGCTCCTCAGTCACCTCCATTTCACAGATCTCTCGCCCTGTCCCGCAGGCCATTCTCCCGTTCCCAGTACGCCTTTCGCCGTCTCCCAGCGTGGTGACCTCCCAGTGAAAGTCAGTACGGTGAAACCACCGTTGAGATGAACCAGGAAGGCCACCGGGGGCGCCCGCAGCCCTACCTCTCCCGGTCAGTCGCAGACTGAAGCAGCACCGTACAGGTGGGCGCTACGTTGCACCACGGAGGAAGGAGGGCTTTCTCCTGCCTGGGCGACGGCCCAGCCGAGAAGCCGCCATGCTCGGAAGTCGCAGCTCCTGCCAAAGGACTTCTGGTTTCCCAGAGCCCTCCTGACCTCAGGGGCTGCCCGGGGTTTTGCTGCAGCTTGCTGGTCCCGAGTTGCAATTCTCTGCCACTCCGGGATGAGCCCACTTTTGTGGATAAAATAACTGGCAGTTTTATCTTTAAGGTTAACAGTACTTGTGGGTCAGACGTGTGACGGAGAGAAGACTCCCAGTGACTCCAGGCCGGTGAGCCAACAGGCGCCCGTGCCCACGGAGCCAACCGGGCTCGCTGCTGTGTCTCACCCACCGGCGGTGCTCCTGGATTCTGAGCCCTGCTCTGTGTTTTGAGCTCTCTGGGCTAACTTGAGATGTGTTTTTAAGGCTTTGTCTTTTTTGTGAGTTTTTGTTTGGCTTTTGGTCCAACTTCTTTTTACAACTGGTTAGGATTTTTTTTTTTTCTAGAGAAAAACTTGCAAGACACAGGATCCCAGCCACCAAAACACTCTTGAGATCATCCCATGCCCCTCATTTTGGGTCCTGACTGGATTCATGTTTAAAAAGTATGGCCCCTCCTCATGGGCCTTTCTAACCAAACAGACGGACTTAATGAAAAATAACTTGTAACTTCCCCAAATTGTTTGGCTCAAAATTAAATCACAAAGCTGCTACTTGGAAAAAAAAAAAAAACACCTCGAGGGGCGCCTGGGTGGCTCATCAGTTAAGCATCCGACTTCGGCTCAGGTCATGATCTCACGGTTCGCGGGTTCAAGCCTCACGTTGGGCTCTGTGCTGACAGCTCGGAACCTGGAGCCTACTTCAGATTCTGTGTCTCCCTCTCTCTCTGACCCTCCCCTGCTCACGCAATAAAAACATAAAATATTTAAAAACAACAACACATCGAAACACAAGACTTTGAGGGACGTTTTCCAGGATTCTCAGTTTGCCTCTCTACAAAAATACTGTTTCTGAGTGAACTGAGGCCCTTTCTCTCCCTCTGCACCTGCCCCCACTTCTCTACAGCCCTGCACCCTCACTCCGGCCCTTTGGTCACATTCCCTTTTCCTTGGAATCTCCCTCCACTCCTGAACTATTCAAACCTGCCCCGTTAAGGTTAAGCCTTCCTGGGGTGCCTGAGTGGCTCAGTCAAGTGGGCATCCAACCTTGGCTCAGGTCACAATCTCGCCATTCCCGAGTTCTGGAGCCGCGTCGGGCTCTGTGCTGACAGCTCGGGGCCTGGCACTTATTTTGGATTCTGTCTCTCCCTCTTTCTCTCCTTCAAAAATAAATAAACATTAAAAAAAATTTAAAAAAGAAAAATCCCTAACACTTTGCAAGGTGCTAGAACACTCACTGGAAATCACTGAGTGATTACAGTAGCTTTTCCCAAGCAAGTGGATTGGAATAAAATTCAGACTCCTAAAAACAAAAACAAAAAGGGGCTGATGAACCTGTTTGTGACTATTACAATGGACTTCAGATTGTTTTCAAAGGAAATTCTGGTCTTCTTTCAAACAATGTTTTAAATGTTTAGTTATTTTGAGAGAGAGAGAGAGAGAGAGAGAAAGAGAGAGAGAGAGGAGAGAGGAATCCCAGGAGGGTTCCATGCTGTTAGCACAGAGCCTGATGTGGCTTGAACTCATGAAACCACGAGCTCATGACATGAGCCAAGATCAAGAGTCAGACGCTTGACTGACCGAACCAACCAGGTGCCCCTCTGGTCTTCTTTTCGGTGTTGAGCCCCCGGATTGCATTTAACTCTTTACTGAACAGACTGGGATGGGAATCCGTGTCCCTCCACGTGTAGTTAATCAGGCAAACCAGCCAGCTTGTGTCCCAGATGAGCAGCCTAGAAGAAAAACGGCTAAAATTCTTAATTTTCAACTCTGCCAAATGAAGGCCGGTGAACAAAACCAGATACCCCTGCCTTCTGGCCAGGACCCTGGAAAGGCCGTGGCGACGTAATGACGCGCACCCGGCACCCCACCCCAGCCTGGGCGGTGCCCCAGCTGCCCGTAATGGGGCCCCTTCCGGTCCTCCCTCTTAACCGGCTCAAACTCCTCTCCAAATTGGGACTGACCCTCTGTCCTTACTGACACGGAGCCGCGTTCTTGTTCAACCTCCCTGCTGTAAAGCTGCCCCGGCCTCGGAATTCGTTACCGGCTCAAACAGCGGGTGGCCCCGCCGGCTCCCTGGCCCTCGCCCCCTTCCCTCCCGTCCGGGCCGTTGGAGGGACACACGCCCCTCCTCCTACCACCTCCGACTGCTCATCTGCTGGGTCAAGACTTCTCAGAAGAGCATCAGGCTAGAATTTCTCCCAAAAGGGGGAAATAATTGCCAATTTGATGACAGTACTCAAAACAGCCAGCGTGAAGAAATAAACGACCCTTCAGGGTCTTTTATTAGCTCCTTTTCTGACGGCCCCAGCGCCGAGTCTGGGGACACTGGTTCTTTGTCCCTATTGGATGGGCTACCAGCCTCTTTATAAGCAACGACCTTGACTGATACCAGCCGAGTCCATACTGCGCTTCCCACCAAGATTCAGATCCCTCAGAAGCTCTCCCCCGAACAGTGCCCTTCAATGAAGATGTCCTTGAAGGCGGGAGACCCATGGTCGATCACAAGGCCCAGGGCCAGTCCTGCCACATCCCGGTTTACCTGTGAGAGAAGCCAGCGGCTGGGGGGGCAGGTCTGTCGAGGCCCCGGGAGCAAGAGATGGCACCCCGTTGTTTCCAACTCTCCTCCACCGCTAACGTCCATTCCAAGCAAACTTCTCGCCGTATTCGATCTGTGCCGTGCAGTTTTGGTATTCGAATTGATAAGGACAGGCGGCAATGGCCCGGTGTTTCTCGGAGGCCCTTCCTTTTCCCCAACGGTAAAAGCTGATTCGGATGATGCAGTTTTCTGGAGACTCTAGGTTGTTACAATGTGTCGCTTTCCGGGGAACAGCATTCATCTGTTAGCGGTTCTGGCCTTGAACAGACGACATCTCCAGGGCACCCAGGGCCGGGGCTCAGTTGGCTAAATGTCTGACTCCTGATTTCGGCTCAGGTCACGATCTCACGGATCATAAATCCAAGCCCCAAGTTGAGCTCTGCGCTGACAGCATGGAGCCTGCTTGGGATTCTCTCTCTGAGCCCCACCTCCTCACACACAGCCCACTCCCCCGCCCCGAAATTAATAAATAAACTTAAAAAAAGGGAGAGAGACAAAGTCTCCAAAGAAAAGTTGCAGTCTGCTCAAACGGCTTTGATGCTTTGGGCCTCGGATCCCTGAACGAGGACTCCACCTGGACGCACATGAAACCCCTCATGACCGCCTGCCGCCAACAGATCACTCACCGCCAGTGACAGGAAACTCCTCCAACCAGCGCTCATTTTCCTGGTTTGCTGATGGCTCCTGGGTAATGGAGGCGCGGCCAGCACCGAGTGGGGTCGGCTGCAGCAAGTCGCGCGGGAAGTCACCGAGGCAGCAGCTGTGTGGCCGTCCCGGAGCCTGCACCTCGGCCAGGGGTAAAACCCACACATGCACATGGACACGGAGCTCCGTGTGCCTTCAGGGCAGCCGAGGATGCGGCGAGGATCTGGGAGCACAAGGTCTCCTTGGCTCCGAAGCGGATCTGATTTCGGACGGCTCCTCTGTCGTCCACAATGTATTAGAAGCCTTCCCTCTGCCAGCGCCTCTGACTACTGTTAAGGTTCCTGGGCATTCGAGATTTGACTCCCTGGAGGCCACCGCTGTGCTGATATTTCCACCCGAAACGCTGCCGCCAAGGAGACCGGTGGCCAGGCGTCCGTCATGTTCCACAACGTGCTCTTTCAAATGACGATTCGGAAGAATTGCCCAGCAAGGCCCATCGATTGGCCCCAGAAAAGAAAGACAACACTGGAAAGCTAGTAACCGTTGGTTCGATAAAAAGAGAGCTTTCATTTGGGCCAAGTAACCGTCCGGCCCTCCCAGAAGCTCCAAAATCCCACTCAAGACCACCAGACGTCTATTAAACCACTGGTTTACTGGCAAAATGATGGGGTTTGTGAACCAACATGGAGAAATACTGATAAGGCCATTAAATGCCCCCTCGCGTGTCGTGCCCGTCAGAAGTATGATCCAGAGAAACCTGCTCTACGGGTGGATTTTGTAAAACTTGCCCATCTCACGGGCGCAGGTACGTTCTGGTCGTGGTCCGTCTGCTTTCTCACCAGACTGGAGTTTTCCCTTGCAGACAGGCCCCCGCTGTTTCCGTGGCCAAAGTTCCGTCAGAAAACGTCCCCGCTACCTGGGGACCGCTCTCCCGCCACACGGTGACCGGGAGCCTGTCCTCTGGCAGGCGCTGCGGTGAGTCAGTCTGTCTGGTCGCACTGTGTCCTCGCCGCGGGTCAGTCGCAGTCACCTAACGGCACCGTGAACTCAATCGGCAAAATGTGTGGAGACCCTCCAACTGGCTTGGCCTAAAGCACTGCTGTCGGTCCTAAATCTCGGATCCACCGCCCTCTCGGGGGCTCCTGGGCTCTCCGTGCACTTGGCCCCAGCCACCTCTGACCCGCAGCTGATAACGGGACATACACTTCAAGGTCGCACAGGTGCAACTGCTTCTGTGAAAAATAACCATGCTTTGGGGTGCCTGGGGGTGCTCAGTCAGATAAACATCCGACTTCGGCTCAGGTCATGATCTAGTGGTTCGTGGGTTTGAGCGTCGGGCTCTGATTCTGGAGCCTGCTTCACATTCTGCGTCTCCCTCTCTGCCCCTTCCCCGTTCACGCTCTGTCTCTCTCTCAAAAATGAATAAACGTTAACAAAAAAAAAAAAAAGAAAAACCCAAACCCTGCTTTGATGGAGCGATCTTTTCACCGTGTGCTCCTGGGAGACGAGGACTTCAGATCAGTCTCGCAACCTGGAGGCTCTGTGGGAAAAGAAGCCTCCGGAAAGATTCTCTTCTTCCCCACTGGAAAGGTTCTTATCAGCCACTGGTAAACAACCTTTGTGCTACCGAACCACAGGAAACAGACTCTGGATTCACGTGATGCATCTGAACAAAGCAGCAAACCCTGAGGGGCCCTGCGACTGAGGCGGACGAGACAGCCCTGCCAAGGTGCGCAGCCCAGGCCCGAGTCCTCCTCGCCGCTGCCGCTTCCCTCTTTCCTGGAAGGGGGTGCTCTGGTCTGCGCTCCCCACCCCGTCGAGAAAGGGCGAAACTCCTCGTTTACAGCCCTTCTGTAATGGCCTTGTCACGAGCCAGTAACAATGAATTTTTCCTGTGCTTCTTCTGAAGGGTGAGAAGATTCAGGATTCACAGAGGTCTGCCTGTCATCGAAGCTGCTGCCTGAATCCAAGGGGTCTGAATTCACAACTGCGTCTGCTGTACCGGTGAGAACAGCTCTGGTTCCACGCAGCGCGCTGGACGTAACAGTACGGTTTTAAAACATCTTTGAAGTTTTGCAAAAAGCCCACCATCTACTGCTTTCTCTCTCCGTGGTTGCAGGGTGCTCCCGCAGTCCCGCGGCGCCGCGCTCCTGGCTGCTCTCCACGGAGGCTTTAGGAGGAACACACCGCTCCCGTCTGCTTCCGCAGGGAGAACCCTTCCCCCTTCGTCAGATAAAGTGCCAATGAATATTTCAGTCGGACACCTTCACAGCTGGTCCCGGCTCGTCATACGGTTTGGCCTTCTCATGTACTTCTTTTTTGTATATTATTTTTAAGGTCTGTATTTCGTTACTTCTTCAAACTTTTAAAAAATGACATACCCAATAAGGAGATGATCTTCAAGGCTTAGGCACCGGAATGATACAAACTTTAAGCTCGCCTACCTTCAGGCTGCCTTTCTCTCCCTCCTGACCTTCCCTGTCACTGAAACGTGGCTCTGGGCGGTTTGCAACAAGCTATGCACTGGACCTGTGATGTGGGACGGGACAAGAGGAAAGGTCCTTCCTGGCACGGAGGAATGGAACCACTAAATACGGAAAGCATGACTTGATCAGCGATGCTTCCTTTTTTTTAATTTTTTTAAATTTTTTTAAATTTTTATTTCTAGGAGAGAGAGAGAGAGAGAGAGCATGAGCAGGGGAGGGTCAGAGAGAGAGGGAGTCACAGACTCTGAAACAGGCTCCAGGCCCTGAGCTACAGTCAGCACAGAGCCCGATGCGGGGCTCGAACCCACGAACCACGAGATCATGACCTAAGCGAAAGTCGGACGCTCAACCGACTAAGCCACCCAGGCGCCCCAGCGATGCTTTCAAAGATTTTGATCAAAAAGAGGAAATATGAGAATTAATAAAGGGAAACCTCATTTAGAAAATGGAGTCGGAGGCCGGCAGGGGGCGCTCTCAGCCCCAAGTGGCTACACTGCTGGCCCTTGAACAGCATGGGTCTGAGCCACACTGTCCACTCACGCACTTACATGCACGTTTCTTTGATAAATACGGTATGGACTGTAAAGATATTTTCCTTGTGACTTTCTTCTCTTTTCCCTGGTTTGCTTTATCGTCAAAATACAGTATAAATCACCTATAATCGCTTCTCAGCCTTTCAGCCAAGATCAAGTGCAGCATAACACGTATGATGTACAAAATATGTGTTAACCGACTGTGCTATTGGTAAGGCTTCCAGTCACCAGGGTTTTGGGGAGTCCAGTTACATGTGGATTTTTGACTGTGTGGGGGGCTGGCCCCCCTGCCTACAAGTTATTCAAGGGTGGACTGTGCTACCCCAGCAGGGGGGAGGTCCCCCTCCCAGCAACAGCCCAGCCCCCAGCTCACCCCTGGGGTTGGGTCTACGACAGCCTCCCCGGGGCCGCAGACTTGCTGTGGTTTTGCTGTAACTTGCTAGTCCCAGACTGCAAGTCTCTGCTACTCCCGGGTGAGCCCCGTTCCCTGGCTGTCCACCCCCACCCCTACAGCGGGGCCCGCAGGTCAGCTGTGCTCACATGGCTGCGTCCTCCATGGGTCGTTGACACAGCCCCTCCTGGCCTCGGCAGGTGTCCCCAACTAGTGTCAGCAGCAGTGGGCTCTGGCCCCCTTCCCTGCAGCTCTCTCTCTGCCTCCCCTCCCTCCTCAAACAGGCAGGGACCTCCCGGCGGGGGGAAGGGGGGGGTCAGCATCCCCACGTTGAAGCCTCTACTCCAGGGCCGCCCCCTGGGGCGCTTCCCACCCGCTGAGGCCCCCCAGGGAGAACTTCGGGAGCTGCGGCATGGCATGGCGGTGAGCAGCGGGGACCTGGCGCGTGTGAGCTGCAGCCCCCAGAAGCCGAACGCGGACCCCCGCAAAGGACCCAGAGATGGATAAAGCAGCCGCACAAGAGCTGAAATCAGAGCCGTGAGCTTTTCCGCCCTCGACACAGCGCTGCTGCGTGTCCTGGGCTGAGTGGGGGCCCCCAAACATCCGTGCACCTGAACCCGTGAACGTGACCTTATTTGGAAAAGGGTCTTTGCGGACGGAATTAAGGACCGCGAGAGGAGACCACTCTGGGTTAGGGTGGCTGAGTCCAGGGACGGCACCCTCACAAGACAGACAAGACACGACAAGGACGCCAGGCCAGGTGACGACAGAGCAGAGACAGAGCGATGGGTCTACACGGCAAGGCACGCCGGAGCCGCCAGAAGCAGGGGTTACACGGAGCCCGCCCTGCCCACACCCGGACCCGGACTCCCGGCCTCCTTAATTGTGAGCAAATAAATTTCGACTGCTTTCAGCCGCCTGATTTCCGGCACTTTGTGATGGCAGGTTCAGGGAGCTAACGTGCCACATAGGGGCAGGCAGGGACGCCTACTCCGCGCCACCAGGAGGGAACAGGCGGTGTGTTGGAGGCGGTCACCTGGAAGGCCCATCGAGGGCACCCACCCCCCACAACATGCAGGGCGGGGCCTGACCAGAGCCTCCAAGATGGACGTGAACTGCAGCAAACACCTCCTCCCACTTCCAGCCCGGGGACTCGGGGGCCGGTGGTCCAGTCCTTACGATGGTGCGGGGTCCGTGCCCTGCCTCTGATTTCACAGATCCCAGCAGCCGCGGGTGGAGTTCACGCCAAGTGCCGGGTGGGGGACTATGGTCCGGCCGCGTGAAGTTGCTAAGCGGCTCTGGCTGGACTTACCAACGGCCTTTTAAACTGTTCCAGTTGCTTTCCCATCAATCCCTCCTGCCCCAGAGCAGTAACCTACCTGCCAGGTTCGAACCTGGACTCGGTTTGGCTCCACGGTGTACACATTTTCCTCGTGCATGGCCAACACCGGAGACTCACACAGGAAGGTTCCTAGGACGACAGATGAACACGTTACGTGCTCAGGCTTCAGCTCCTCACACACGTTTCTTTCTCGCCCTGGCGCTCACCAGGATAGTGAGGGGCGCATTCTTGCAAGAAAGCAAGGCCCTGAGGCGCAGGGACAGGGACAGGGTCGCCGATGGGGCTGGAGCAGTGACGCGTCACCGGGCCCCGCCCACTGGCCGGCACAGCTGTTTAAGCAGGTGTCCGTCCACTCTAGGTGGGGCTTTGGAGGCCACCAGCCCTCATCCCTGGGTCTAGACGGGTTCTCATCTGGGCAGGGAGGTGATGACACACACAGGGCAGAAAATGCGTGAGCACCTGCTGTGCTGTCCTCTTGAGGGGCCAGAGGCTCGTCCCTGCCCCAAGGGGGTCGTGCTGGAGAGGACGCTCAGTACGGCCACAACACAAGGCAGAGCAGGCAAAGTGTTATAAGAAAAGTTTAGGCGCTGAAGCGTTAGAGGAGAAGAGGGGGGAGGGGATGGGGAAAAGGGGGGACAGGCTCATCTGGGGTGAGAGAGAAGCACCCCCAGGGAGGCAAGAGCGGCTCAGACAAGCCCACGGGGGTAGGGGAAGCGCCCCAGAGCACACGATGCCCGCTCCAGTGGGGTCAGCCCGGGTGCACGCAACGACTGTGCAGGATAGCTGGCCGAGGAGTGCGCCCCAGGGGTCGTTACAGTAGGCTGCACGCGGCCCCCCGCGCTGTCAGGTCCTGGTCCCTGGGGCATGGATGTTAGGATAAGGTCAAAGACAGAGGGTCCTGAGATGGGGAAAGCGTCCGAGATTACGCAGGAGGCCCTGACGGCAACCACGAGGCCTCTGCAGGAGGGAGCAGATGCGCGACGGGAACGAGGTGACAGTGCAGGGAGGGCCCAGGACAATGGGCCCAAGCCAAGGATGGCCAGCAGCCACCGAAGCTGGAGAAGCGAGTGACAGACTTCCCTAGTGCTCAGGGGTGTGGCCTGCCGATGCCCTGACTGGGCCCCGGGAAGGTGTGTCTGACTCCCAGCCTCTGTGGCTGTGAGAGGGGAAACCTCTGTCTGGGCTGTGCCTGCTGTCTGTCGCTGCCCCGGACGCTCCCTCAGGCACGCGCAGAGCAGGGAGGGGAAAGGCGCCCGTGAGAAGGATGTGGAGGCTGACGGCCCATCCTCACATCCAGACAGAGGCGGCTTTGGCCAAGGTGCCACAGGGCTCAGGCTCCGCGTGGGTCGGGAACCAGTTCAGAAGCCGGGTTTGTGGCCACCCCTTTCCCCAGAAAGCACTGTGGTCATTCACTGTCCAGGCTCCCAGGAGGGCTTCCCAGCCACCGCCTCTAGCTTCAGCAGGCCGCCGCCCAGCACTGAAGGGCCAGAGCCCTGGGCCAGCCCCCTGCCCACACTGCGGGCACCAGCACCCCTGTTAGATGGCGAGAAGACAGAGCAGAGTGCTGTGAGTCCCCCGCGGGGGGGACGAGGCTCCCACCTGCGTTCCGTAGCGTGGTTCCAGAAGGCTCAAAGATCGCCACCTGTTTTCCATTCCACACAGCAACGGCATCCTATGAAGGGTCATGGAGATTATAAAGCAAGCCGCCGCCCGCACCCTCACTGCCCCGAAGGACCTGGCAGAGCCCAGCGCCCCTGTGTGCTCACCTTGGTGGCAAACAGCCCGCTGATGTGCATGTCTGTGCGCAGGCTATGTGTCACGCCCGTGGACAGGAAGGACACGCTGAGCGAGCTGGGGGAGGTCTGTGCCACAGCCACTTGCTGGTGGAAGTGCGAGCACATGGCCTGCTCACGGAGGATCACCACGGAGCGGACGCTGTGGACCGCCAGCAGGCTCTTCCGTGAGCCCCACTGGGTTCCGCACCACCGATGGAGGCGAGAGGGGAGCAGAGGGAGGAAGGCGCCGTCAGGACGGCGGCACACGCGGTGCATCGCTGTTTTCACAGCGCTGCTTCCTCTCGGTGTGAAAACCGACTTACAGATCTTTTGGCACAAAACACACATTTAACGGAAAATTGTAAAACACGGACACTCGAGTTGTAATGCGACGGGGCTGCTCCATGTCCTGTCTTTGTGACCAGTTAGTTGTAAACTTAAGGATGTATACTCTTTGTAAACGGATGACATGCTGACACAGTGTATTGAATCGCGTGGCTCTCCTCCGGGGACACGAACTTTCCTAATCTCACTTGACCTTCTAAAGCTACGTCTGTCTGGTTTTGGATTTGCTTCCCCGTGCCACGGTACGTTTACCCACGCCTGAGTAAGCGCGCGCTGTTTGAACTGCTCTAGTTTCGAGATATATTCCGGTTTGGGATACGGAAATGTTCTGATTCTGTGCATTTCCCCCTCACCATGTGCTCTCCCAGAGGAGTTTATTTTGTCAAATTCCCCCATGGGGAAAAAAAGAAAGATCATGAATTGTATGGACGTACATGTAATGGGTAAATTTATTTGGGAAGAAATGACACTTTTATATGGGGGAGGCTTCTCTGTCTCCTTTCTAATTGTTAAAAAATTTTTTTTAATGTCTATTTAATTTACTTCTGAGAGAGAGAGAGACAGCGTGAGCAGCAGAGGGTCAGAGAGAGAGGGAGACACAGATTCCAAAGACA
This sequence comes from Hyaena hyaena, assembly GCF_003009895.1. Lineage (NCBI taxonomy): Eukaryota > Metazoa > Chordata > Mammalia > Carnivora > Hyaenidae > Hyaena > Hyaena hyaena. The sequence goes on along the minus strand of NW_024080917.1, from coordinate 1,302,541 downwards.
GGCTCCAGGCTCTGAGCTAGCTGTCAGCACAGAGCCCGACGTGGGACTCAAACCCGTGAACAGTGAGATCATGACCTGAGCCAAAGTCAGACGCTTAACCGACTGAGCCACCCAGGTGCCTCAATGTTTATTTATTTTTGAAAGAGAGAGTGTGAGTGGGGGAAGGGCAGCGAGACAGGGAGACACAGAATCTGAAGCAGCTCCAGGCTCTGAGCTATTAGCACAGAGCCTGATGTGGGGCTTGAACCCATGAACCGTAAGATCATGACCTGAGCTGAAGTTGGACGCTTAATCGACTGAGCCACTTGGGGACCCCTGCACCGAGGCTTCTCTTTAAAGAAGGTCTCACCGTTTACTTCCTTTTTTTTTTAAGACCTTAAGGAAAATTAGCGTGGCTCTTCCCATCACTTCAAATCTGAGGAACTTGTACATTCTCTGCCGACCTGATAATAATCTATGCTATTTGCAGGCATTTAGTTTGGCCTCATGACCATATTCAAGTCCCTAATTCACCCAGGAGCTACTTTTACCTACGGCTGCGTCGCGAGGGTCTAAGGGTAGCACCCGAAGTGCTCAACCATTACTGGGTGTTTCCTCCTGTCCTGACCCAGCCGCGGGTAAGATCTGGTCTCAGGGACCAGGTCTGGGGTCCGAGAAGCAGCCTGGGGCAGCAGGAGGACCCTGAGGCGGGAGCAGGTGGGCCTGGAGAAAACCGCAGGGGGCAACAGCCACCTAAAGCTCTGGACGTCGGGCACGGGCACGAGGTGAACGAAGGCGGCCTCAGGAAAGCCCGCCGGATCCGGCCGGAACAGCAGCTCTGTGGCCCCGAGCCTCCGGGCTCCCCTTCCCGCCGGGGCAGGTGTGGCCGGGACGTCGGCTCCCTGTCCCGTCGGGGCCATGGTGTCTCCCGGGTGGCGTGCCCAACTCCCTGGCTCCACGTTGTGAGGGGTGGGGTCCCTCCGGGTCACAGGGTGCCCGAGAATGCCGGGCCCCCACGCCTGCGCCCCAGCTCGCTCGGTGCGCGGGCTCCACGCTGGGAGAGGCCACGTCAGAAGACCACAGGCTGCGGAGCGCTGCTCACTGCTCGCAGAGCAGGGTGTCGCTGCAGAGGTGGCCACCGTCCCCATCCCAAGCTCTGGGGCGGGGCCTCAGACTTTCTTCCCCCAAGGGGAGAGGCAGCCCCCTGGAACGGAGCTCCGAAGTGCTCCCCAAAGGAAGTGACCCCACTTGAAACAGAATGTAGGCAAGTCCGAGCCTGAGGGCACTCTCGGAGCGAGCGGAAGCCTCACGAGAGCTACGAGCTTCCCAGCAGATGACCGGTGACCAGAGGGAACAGGGGACGGACACGCCTGGAGCAGGCTTCCTGGGTCGGAACCAAGCAATGACCCTGAGCTTGAAGACTACACCTGCCCACATGGGATGGGCCTGGACCGGGGTAGGGGGGTGGCAATCGATGCCCAGGGCCACCGGCCAGCAGCTGAGCGGGGCTGAGGTGCACGGTTCAGCAGATAAGGGAGAGGACACTCTGAGGGCCTCACGCTCACCGCTGTGCCGGGGCCGTGCACACGCCCTAGGGCAGCCCTCCGGGGGCCATGTCAGAGGGTGCACACTGCGGGGGACAGAGACGTCACTGCAGTGATCCAGCCACTAAACCAACAGGCGGGTGGCAACAAACCACAGAGGTAAGTGGGGCGGGAGGAGGGGTTTGTAGCCAAAGGTCGAGAGCCACGTGAACCAGGAGAGTATGACACACCCTGGAAACTGAAAGCAAACAGGAACTGCCAGAAGGCCCAGATGCCCGACTTAACAGACGAGGCCTCCGCAGAGGCCACTACCAACCTGTGCAAACAATTACAGGGCGCAGCACTTAGAGATGCAAAGGAAGGTGACACGCCGCGTCTCCCCAGATGCAAGCCATTAGGAGACAGAATTTATAGTAAAAAAGCATAAAAAGCATCTGCCCAAGAGATGAAATCATGCGCCCACGCAGAAACTTGCACACCAATGTTCACAGCCACGTGACTCACAAAAGTCCAGATGTGGAAACAACCCAGGTGGCCATTGATGGAAGGGATGGAAGGAGAACAGATAGCGAAACGTGGCCCATGCCCGCCCTGGGCGCCCCTCGGCTGTGCGAGGGGAGGCACCGCCAACACGCACCGTGGCGGGCGTGGACCTGGGACTCACGACGCTCAGGGACGCAGGCCGGACACAGGAAGCCGCAGATTGTGTGGCTCCGCCTCTAGGACGCGCCCAGCGCGGGCAAACCCAGAGAGAGAGAGCGCACGTGTGCGCAGGGAGGACAGGGGGCCGGGGGCACTTTTGGCTCACAGGGCCTCTTCCTGGGCCACGGTGTGTCGTGACGGCCACACACTCCGAATACACGAAAAGGAAGCGCTGTGTGTGGCCCATCTTGACACAGCTGCTCTCCAGGTACGGAGAGGGGACAGAGATGGGGATGGGTGGACGGATAACACAGGTACGGGGGACTACACGCCCGCGGTCCCGTGTCCACAGTTCTGGAACCCCAAAGGCCTCGAGAACGGTGTTGAATGATGTTTTACTTTATAGAGTCCTAAGCTGAGTAACTGGCAGGTTCAAAGCCAACCGCTTCCTCTGCTTTTGCAGGGCAGGCGAGAGCACCCAGCGCCCTGGGGCCTCTCGTACCTTTATCTGCGTGATGTTGCCTTCGAGCTCATTATGGGTCTGAAGGGTCCACCTGTCCTTGCCCTCGGCCACTCGGCTGCTAGGCGGGGCCGGCACTTTTCTCCACATGGCGACTCGCCCCTTATCGGTGCCCGCTGCCAGAAGACCTGCGGGTACAAACAAAGTTCAGTGAGTCGAAAGGGTTAAAGGAGTAGGAACGTGTGGCTTTCAAACGTGTGCATCAGCCCAGTGAGCGCCAGCCCCGGCCCTGCACCCCCCGCGTGGGCTGGGGGTGCCGGCGCGGCTTTCTCGTCTCCCACGAGAGGAGGGACCTGTCTGCCAGTTCAGGGCTGCTTCCCGGCGCTGGCCTGGCACTCAGTGCCCAGCAGGCACAAAATAAATGATGCTCTGATTCACTGCCTGTTTCTGTCCTCTATGTGTGCAGGCACATATACACATGCTGTTAGTTTCCTATACTTTTCCTGTGGCTTCAGGAGGGAACAGAGGTCACCTGCGTGTAGCCACGGTGGCCACACTGTCCAGCAAACCCGTCCACCTTCACATGGGGGAGCAAAGCTCTGCTGTCACTTTCTCGCTCCCCAGTGACTTTGCTCAGGGGACTGACAGTCAGAGCCCATCCACCATCTCTGAGTCACCATCAGCCGTGTTCTGCAGCCCACGGAGCGAGGCCTGAGGCTGCCTCTCTTTCTCTGGCACCCAACAAGGCTCACCTTTGACTTTACAGTAAGAAACACAGTTTATATTCTCTCCTTTCTCGAAACCAAACTTCTCCTCTGGACTCAGCACGTAATTCTCTCCTCCTTCTAAATCCCAGAATCTACAACGAAAGGCAGACGGCGCCATTCAGGGGACCAGGTCTTTGGGCTTCCCCGGCTCCCTGAGTCTGCTCACTGTGCACAGCGATCAGGAAGCAGGTGGAGCCCTAGGGACTCCGATACAAAAGGCCTGTGTCATTACGCTTGGATCTATTTGATGCCTTGTTCATAATCAGGGGAGCAAGGGTTCGTGTGTGACACCAGGTCACAGTGAGAACAAAGGAACTCCAACCACGCACGGGAGCGCAGGAGAACCCAATCCCCAAGTACCACGCGGAGCAGAAGCAGGCGGGTAAGCAGACACAGCACACGACTGCACGTACGCCCAGCTCGAGAAAACCAGGCGTCAGGGTCAGGCCGGGCCTACGCTGAGGGCCAAGGCGGGCCGCCTGGGTGTGTGCCATGCTCTGCTCTCTGACCTCACAGCTGCCTGTACGGACGTGTTCAATTCGTGGAGGTTCACCATAGCCCGTGTTTTTCTGTGTGCGCATTACCCTCCGGAAGGGACTGACCCTCGATGGCGGGGCCTGCGAGCAGCAGGCTCTAACCTGAGGACGGGCTCCCCCACGGCGGTCACAAGCACGCTGCCTTCAATCAGCACGATGTCCGCCCGGTGATCCGTCTTCCCACTCAGCTTCACCTGATGACAAGAAACAACCTGAAGGAAGCATGTTGTTCTTTGGAGCCTGGAGCGTCCGGTGTGCGGTGACCTGGCGGGGACGTGCCAGCCGCGCTGCCAGGGACGCTGGGAGAGGCGGCCCCCGCTCAGCCACACGGCTCCCTGTTGTGCGCTACGTGGCTCACAGTTGCAGCTTCTGCACACGGTGAGTGTGTTTCTAGAACAACTACCAAGGAGAGCCCTGTTCAGACACGACCCCACGCTCTCAGGCAGGTGTCAGGACCCCGTTCTGCAGAGAACAAACCCACCCAGGCCCCCGGCCAGTGAGAGGCCCCAGGGGATCTGGACCCAGGTCCACGTGACTTGGGGCTCTATTTATGACGGCTGTGCCAGGGGCGCCAAAGTGACCATGTAAATGCTTATTTACGAAAACTGAATCAGCTCGGAATCTTCAGGGTCATCTTCAGGGGAAGTTCATAATTCTCCGAGGAACATGGATTCGTCTGGTATAAACCAGGGGACCGGCCGGAGGCCAGAGAGGACTGGCCCTCGCTGAGCATCAAGGCCGAGAGCAGCAGCTAGCGCGGGGCACGTTTTTCAGGATTCTCAGGGGGAGGGCAACGGACGCCCCTCGGGTGGGGACCCACGGGCCATGACGCAGCGAAGTGAGGGCCCTATCTGCACACAGGGTGGGAAGCAGGACTGTGTCCCCTGTCTTATTTCCATCATGAAGGTCAAATGAGTCGCTGCAGGGTGAGCAGTGATCCCCGGTCAGAGCCGGCCAGGCTCTGCCGCGCCCCCCCCCCGCCCCCCCCATGCCCGCAAGCTCCTGGGGACTGAGTCATGTCAGTGACGCCCTGCATGGCGGTGGTGACACCTGGCCTCGCCACCCTGCTGCCCGCGTCCCGCCTACCTTCATCACTTCCTCCGCTTGGCCCTCCGGCCTCACCACGTACAGGGACAGCAGCAGGCTCTGTGTGACCACCACCAGGGCCTCCCTCCTCTCCAGGTAGAAGAGCGTCTGCACCGAGCTGTCCGTGGACGCCACCTGGGTTGTCGTGCCTTTCTCGTCCACGTAGTGCACCGTCCCTAAGGGCAAAGGGGTCAGTCCAGGCGGGGCGGCACCTGCCGGCAGCCGCTGTACCTACTCAGGGATATTTGCAAAGTAAACATCTTCATTATCAAACTTGACAAATGAAACATTTAGAAACCGTCCGCACACAGACCCCCAGGCCGCCTCTGAAATAGGCTTCACTTCCCAGCCCTGCTCTCCTGCCGGGGCAGCCTCGAAACTCCCTGCCGGCCCTGGAGTGATAACATTGGGTGCACATCCGTCACCCAGACGCCCAGGCCTGGAGCCACAGCCCTCCTGCAGCCACGGACCTGACGTCTCCGTGAGCACGTGCTCTCCGGCCCAGAGGCCCTCCCTCCCCTGCCCTGTGCAGCCTGCCCGCCCTTCCTCGGTCTTCAGAGTCGGTGGGGAGCCTCCTGGGAGTGCTGGCCAAGCGCCTCCTGTCTGCTGCCCTCGGAAGCCTCCTCACCCTCCCCGTCTGCTCTCATCTGCTCCCAGGGATAACGGAAGGCGCTTCCCATTCAACTGGCAAGTTCGAGGTTGTGCCGAGGCCCAGGGTCAGACGTCACTGTGCGGGCACCGCCTCGGCGAGCATCTGTGGTGGCTTGGCGACACCCACACACGTTCATGCAGTGAGCTTGCAGGCAGGGGTCCGACTCCACGGGGTGACCCGCCCCTGAGGCCCAAAGCTCCTGTGTGAGAGGCAGGCCTGACCCTCCATCTCCAGGCCCGTCCCCACCACACACCCCTGTCCGCTGGGCCCTCTTCCCACACCACCTCGTCGACTCCCTGCTAAGGGGGCCTCCTCCTGGTACTGTGCACGGCTCCGTACCCACTCCTGGCCCCCTGGGGCCCCTCCAAGTCCCCTCCCTTGGCCATCTCTTCACCTCCAAAAACAATTGGTATCTCGACCTTAAAAAAAGCAAAGCCCAGCCTTGCAGCTGCCGTCTGCTCCCTTCCTCCCGTCTGGGCTGAGCTGCGTGGCGGCCTGCCCAGTCGAAGGGCACCGCTGTCGTGAGCCCCCTTCCCTGCTCTGGCTCCCGCGCACGCACGCATATGTCTCCCATAGTCGCTGTAGGCCCTCCTCTGCCTGTGCTCCATGCCGCATTTATCTGCTGCCCATGACCCCGCTCATGCTGAGGAGTCAGGGTCCAGACAGACGGTGCTCAGTGCCGGCCCCCTGCCCATCCTGCCCTGTCACCCTCCCTCCCCAGAGCTCAGATCGGGGCGCTGTGACGGGCCCTTGTCCAGAGAGCCCTCCAGACACAAGCCAAGCCCACCCGCCTCCTCAGGACAACGTGAGGCCTTCTCCTCTGAACGTGGGGTCAGTGACGGCTGAGAGCAGCCGCCGCCTCACGCCATGACTGGCACACCCACAGGCTACAACTGCTTCATGCAGACACGTCACCTCCTTGTTCACGGCCCCCACCAGACGCCCCTAACATGCTTCAGTGTCCTAGAAACCCCAGCTATGCTTCTCACCATCCGTCAGGCTGACAAAGAAGGACAGTCCCTCTTGAGGCCCCATTTTCAGGAGGCTCCCGAAGCCGCTTTTCCTCCAGTTGAACATGTCCAGGGCTCGCTCATCGCCGCTCACGGCCGCCTTCGCCAGCTGGACAAGGTCCCTGTGGAAGGCGGACGTGACAGGAAGTCAGGACTCCCGATGTTCCTACGGGAAGCGTGGTCATGGCAGATGTGCCCACCCCTGCCCTCGCCCCGCCCCTGCCCTGCCCCTGCCCCTGCCCCCCACCTGCCCTGTACCACACCTGCCCCCCACCTGCCCTGCCCCTGCCCCCGCACCTGCCCTGCCCCGCACCTGCCCCCGCACCACACCTGCCCCCCACCTGCCCCGCACCTGCCCTGCACCACACCTGCCCCCTCACCTGCCCCTGCCCTGCACCACACCTGCCCCCTCACCTGCCCCGCACCTGCACCCCGCACTCTCACTTACTCGCCAGGAGGGGGGAGCCGGAAGATGCAGTGCGTCGGGGGTTTTCCGTACTCGTGCTTCAGCAGAGGAGGTCCTTGTGCCCGACCCCTCTGGTCCAGCCTCCACAGGAGCAGGATACCGAGCTGGAAAAGCCAACGCCGTGTGGAGGAGACACAATTGGAGAGTGACCGGCGGGAGGCAAGACTTACACGGTGCAACAGAATCAACGCTGGTGACTTTTGAAACAAGCCACCAACTGCCGCGCGTGCACCGTGACCGTGGGACGGAGCCGGGCGCCTCCCTGTGCGCCCTCTCCTGCCCTCACGCTCTGAGATAACACCTGGCACGCAGCCAGCTTTCCAAGCTCAATTTTAGAACAGATTCAGATTTACGAAAAGCGGCAGAGGTCATTTCAGAGGAGCCCCCGCCCTCTACCCCGTGTTTCTCTCGTGAGCAGATCTTAGTGCAGCGCATTTACCAGAATTTACGAGCCGACACAGAGGTACCGTATTAACTAGAGTCGTGCTTTATTCACATCTACTTCCTGTTCCAGGACCCCCTCACCCCCAGGGCCACAGGGCATTTGGGCGGCACGTCCCCTTAGGCTCCTCTGACCCCCAGCTTTGAGGCCTGGTCACGGATGCCGTGGAGCGTCCCTCCGCAGAGACCCGCCTGACACTCTTCTCACGCCTGGGCTGGGTGGTGGCTTTGGGGAGGCGGCCTCAGAGATCACGTGCCCTTCTTGTCACGTCAGGTCACATCACATGGGTGGTCGGTGCCGCTGAGGCCCCGTGGGTGATCTTGTCCACGGTGAAGTCTTTCCTTGTCCCCTAGTCCCTCCTGTACTGGTTGGAAGGAGGTCACCCTCTCGAGCACAGAGGCTACATAATCGTTTGGGATACTTCGGAACTAGAGGTCCTTAATTGTTAAATCTCGGGTTTATACTACCGTTTGTGTCACAGACGTTCACTTTCCACTTCGGGTTACGATCCCGCACCACTTGGTTCACTCTCATGATCCAGCTTCGGCCTCTGGGAGGTCTTTCGTCCTGCGTCCCGCCGATCCACCCGGGGTGGCGGGATCTGGGGGCACATCCTTTCTTGCTGGCGCTGCAGACCCTCTGGGCCCTGGTCCTGGGATCAGTCGTTTCTCCAGGGAACCTCCGCTTGGGGGACAGGTGTACCATATGTGCAGTTTTAAGTCATCAGGCTCTCGAATTGAGGGCGCTTACAAGTGCGAGAGGCAGGCGGGGAGACGGCTGGTCCAGGTGCCAGACTGGGACAACACCCTCGTGACAGTGACATTCATCACGATTTTATAGACTCTAAAGACAAGTCACCTCTGAAGAGAAGAAGTCAGCCCGAGCCATGAGCAGGAGTTTAAGGCCGTGGAGGCTAACGTGAGGTCAGTGTGCCGCACACGTGAGTGTGGGGACACCATCACCTCACGTGACCGGTGACATGTGAAGATCCATGATGCGTGACTGATAACAAGTATGTCCTTGGTCGTTCAGATGGCCACGTTTCCTCACCACTGGTTTGTGGAATTTCCAGTGAGAAGGGCCACGCAGGGGTCTCATCTCACGTGAGCAAAGGGGACTTTCGGTCTCCGCCCAGGGGCGGGGCTGGCTGCCCGGAGGACCACCCACTGGTCACAGGGCTGCAGTGAGGCCTCCGTAACCACCCAGAGGGACTGGGCTGGAGGCCTCCGGGCAGGTAGGGGTGCGGGGAGTGGCACCTGGCGGGGACTCCCCGGAACGCCCCGGGCGCCTCGTCATCTGGCTGCCGCCTCGTGTCCTGTGTCACTTCCTTCCACACGCTGCTGAGCGTGAGTACGGGGTTCCCTGACCTCGGGGCGCCGCTCTAACCAGCTGGAAGGGCCGCAGGAGGAGGAGGCTCCACTCTGTGGCCTGTGGCGGGAGCACGGCTGGGGGTGGGGGTGGGGCTGTCATGCGGATGAGCCCGAGGGACCCGGCGCTGTCTCTAGGTGGACGGTGTCAGAACCGAGTTGAATTCCGGGCACCCCGTGCATGAGGGCCGTTTCGCGTTCGGTGTTGGGGAGCCCCACCCCCACCCCCGCGGGCACCGGCTCCCGGGACCTGCCAGGGCACCTCTCACACTTCACACCGAGGCACCCGGCCGGCCCGCCCATGCCAGGTGTGCTCCGTGAGCGCGCGGTGTTCTCACCTTCACCAGCGCAGCTTCCGGCAGCGTGTGCGCGGCGTCCCTACTGCAGGACTTCCCCGCCTCCCTGGGTCCTGCCGACGGCTGCCCGCGCCAGACTTGGGACAGAGGAAGAGGGACAGTAGTTCCCAAGTGGGGGAGGGAATTTCTTAGTTGCCAGCAGCTGGGTGCTCCCTTGTGAAGGGGTGGGGCACGGAGACGGTTGGCTGTGGCAGGAGGTTTGCACGGCAGGGAGACGTGTGTCTGTTGGGACCTCAGCCTCGGTCCAGACATCCAGAAGCCTGCTGTCGTCCTGTCCTGGGGACCACGGGACACTCCAACGGCCTCAGACCAAGGGTCTCTCCTTGCCTCAGCTGGTCTGGGTTGGTTTCACTGATAACACTGGAACCGTCTCTGGCGAGGGGGCAGGGGACCCGCAGCCAAGCCTGGGGGGAAGAGTCTCAGCAGTGTGGCCTCCGAGGGCTTGGTCATTTATTACTTGTCGTCCTGCTTGAGCCCGTTGTTAATCAGGACCAGCACCAGATTCGAGTCTCCTGCAAGGATCAGGATTTCTGTTCTTCAGTATTTTGACTCAGAGGACTTCGAAAGAGCAAACCTGCGTTTCATTTCGTGCCTGAGGAACCTGCTTTGTGAGTTGTTTCTTTTCCCTTAATTTTTTAAAATATTCATTTTTGAGAGAGAGAGACAGAGAGGGAGGGAGATACAGAATCTGAAGCAGCTCCAGGTTCTGAGCTGTCAGCACAGAGCCTGACGTGGGGCTTGAACTCATGAACCATGAGATTGTGACCTGAGCTGAAGTCAGACATTTAACTGACTGAGCCACCTGGGCGACACCCCCCCCCCGCCCCGTTGTTTCTTAATATGATCAAGATGACGAGATGCAATGATCCTGAGGTCTTCTGTTCCCACAGAGGATGTGCAGCACGTTCCATAGCAGGGAGGGGGGAGATCACCAGGGAACAAGGGTTCTGGGGACACAGCAATGTCATTAGGTGGGAAGTGAAATGAAAAATGGAAGAGAAATCTAGAAAAAAGGGGCACAAATCGAGACCTAAATGGGCAAGGGTACCTGATCAGAGAAGGAAACATAATTGGCTCTTCTAAGTAACAGTCTCGGTTGATTGCAAGAGAAATGCAAACTAGGCCATTTCTGACTCGGTGCTTTTCTCAGCACAATTCTGAACTTGGGTCCACCTGTCTGTGGGGGGCGCGCTGGTACGCTGTTGGGGCTGGTGCCGGCGCCGCAGAGCAGGCTTGGGCACCCACTGCTCGCGGGCATCCTGGGACCGGCCGCCCCACTTTCAGGACTGGCTCTGAATGTCCCCACGTGTGAAATGACCCACGCGTGAGGTTAGCCACCGTGCAGGTGTGCTTAGCAGAAGACTGGGCGTGGCCCAGTGCCTATCAGCAAGGGCTGGTGAAGTATGCGGTGACACGCTCACGTAATGACACGCAGGCTCAGAGAGAAGGCAGGCAGGCGTGAGATGAAAGAGCCAGAAACACATGCGTGCTCTGAGCTCTGTGAGGACATGACGGAGGAGACAACACCCTCCGTCTGGAGGTTCCAGCCCCAACCGCCTCATCTAAAGCACAAGGACCCAACGCAACAGGTCTACGCTGAGGGACAGTCAATAAAATAACCCGGCTGGACTCCTCCAAATGGTCAGGGCACTGAACGGCAGCAACAAGGGAGGAAAGGAGAGAGGAGACCAGGGAACCGTTGGGGACTCAGGGAAACCAGAGAGAAGGGACAGCCAACGGCAGCGTGTGGCCCTCGACCGCATTCTGGGTTAGGACAACACGCGCCCCGGACGGGCCGGCCGGACGCCCCGAGAAGGTGCCGCCTCAGGGCTGGCCGTCCTCCGTGCGAGTGCCACGCGGCGGTGGCACTCCAGTCCTGTCCTCGAGATCCGCGCGGAGGCTCTGGCCTGCGGTGTGATCTCTGTGACAAACGCTCAAGGATTCAGGGAAAGCAAGCAGGCGTGTGAAAACACGACCAGAGAACCCAGTGCGGGGGCACAGCGCCCTGGGGCCACTCTTCCAACTCCTTCAAAAGCCGGAAATTTTTAAAAAGTGGCCACGGGACGGAACGCACTGGTACGTGCTGCTGCGGATCTGAAGAAACGGGAGACGCTTCGAGAAGCTGTGGGCGCTGGAGGGCGGGGTGGCGGGGAGCGGGGTGCGTGGGGTTGGGGAGTCCTGTCCCAGGAGACACCTTTCCATGGCTTGTGGGCTGTGAAACGTGTCAGCATATTACCTTGCACGGGGGACACGAATGAGCACAGTGTAAACTTCCTGCCGTGCGTTTGGGGACTGAATGAGGCACAGAGCACGGTGCCTCGGCCCGGGAACAGGTAACACTCGTGGCCGGAGAACTCTCGGTTGTTGAGCAGTTTTTCGGGCCTCTGCCCACTAGACGCCAGTGTACGACCCCCTGCAACCGCTCCCACAGCAAAAGCATTCTGCCGACTGCCCCCCGGGGGCAAACGGAGCCCTGTGAGGAAGCCCTGAGCCAGCGGCTGAGGACCAGGCCTCCTAGGCAAGGAAGCTGGTGATTCGGCTGGGGGGTGGGGGTGGGGCATGAAAGTGACTGCCACAGTCACCTCGCCTCAATGGACGGACTTTCCTAGAAAAGTTCACTTAAACAATTACAGACGCACCTCTGCCAGTGACGGCAGGACGCAATTTCCAGACCTTGCTTCCAGGATAAAACAGCTTCCGCTGTGACATTGACAAGACCAAGTGCATTCAGCAACCACGAATTTCTCAAATTTGGGTCTTTAACCGCCTTCCCTGCGTGCACATCCTAAGAGCACCAATGGGGACGCAGGGACCCGGGAGCAGCACCAACCGCGTCTGCTTACCCTGTCCCCCGACACGAGGCGGTTCCCACTGGGGCTCCACCTGAGGACGGTGACGGCGGCGGTGTGTGTCGGGGGCACCGCCTGCTGCTCCTTGTCCTGCTTATTAAACACAGTCACTTCTCCGGTCTCCCAGCCAACAGCCAGCGTCAGTCGCGTCGGGTGCCAGCACAAGGAAGTGACCCGGAAGGACCTCTCGAGATGTGTATCAGGCACACGCTCCCCCTGCAACAGACAAGCGGCAACTTCCATGTGACGATGGCAGACAGCTGTTCTGGAACTTCTAGCTGATCAACGAAATTGCTATCGGCGAGAAGACATAAAGAGCCATTTATTAAAGAAACATTCTACTTAATTTTCATATAAACGCCAGTCTTGCCCTTGGCTATGAAAGCAGAGAGTTAACACTCAACTGACCAGAGTTAACACTCCTGAGCGGGTTATGGAGGAGTATGACCTCATACTTCCCACTCACAACTGCTTGCTTTTAACGGGTTCCAATAAAATTTTATTTACGAAAACAAGCAGTAGGCCAGGGGGCCAAGTTTGTAGACCCCATGGTTCTGTAAGTGGAGGCTCTTTTTTTTTTCTTATTGTAATGTTTACTTATTATTTTGAGAGAGACAGACAGAACGCAAGCGGGGGGGTAGCACAGACCCCGACGCGGGGCTCAAACTCACGGACCGTGAGACCATGACCTGAGCCGGAGTCAGACGCTCAACCGACTGAGCCACCCAGGCGCCCCTGAGTGCAGGCTCTTGGGTGACCCCAGGGTCTGCAAGGCCAAAGTTATTTGTGGCCCCTCTCACCTCCAGGCTGTCTCCCAGGAGCGGGGGACCTCAGATAAGGACCCAGAAGCACGCACACATCACTGATGAGCCTCCCTGTGCTGGTGAAGGTGCAGCGAGACCGCAGAGGGTTGCAGCATTGGAATGGAAATGTGATTTTGTGACGTGTGAGGGGTGTCGTGCATGGAGAACAGGCTTCTACAAAGCTCTGCGAAAGCCACCCCGGAGAGAGGCGTGCTGAAGTCCTGACCTGCCACATGCGCCATGACCTTATTTTGGAACAGAATCTCTGCGCACGATCAGGTTAAGAAGTCATTAGAATGAGCCCGAAGACAATGGCTGATGTCCTTACAGGAAGGGGAAAGAGACACAGACGCACGTGACGGCAGTGGCAGTGGGGCGAGTACAAGCCGAGGCTGCCGAGGACCTTTGGCGACTGCCAGAAGCCAGGACAAGGCCTGGCACGGTCCCCTCCCAGAGCATCCTTCAGGAGCAGCGTGGCCCTGAGGAGCCCTCGGTTCAGACTTCTGGCCTCCAGACTGTGAGAGGACAGATCTGTTTTAAGCCACCCAGCTCATGGAGATTTGTTATGGCGGCCACAGGACACCGGCAGAGTAGGATGCATGGACACACGGAGGGGCCGGCTCTGGACAGAGGCCAGGGGATGACTGTGGAATCTGCTGGACATTTCTAAACATGTCCCCAGCCAGCGTCCCGTGGGCTGGGGCTGAGAGCACTGTCCACAGTGAAGGCTCTTATAATATGGGGAGTTGGGACCTCATGAAGAAGTGATACACACACACAAACACACACACTCACACGCACGCACACAGACATGCGGACAAAGGCGAGACAAGACAGAAGCTCCGCACGTCAGAACCGCGGCTTCCTACTACTCACCTGTTCCAGGTACACGTCCAGGCTGCCGCCTGAGGTCGTGCTGATGGAGGCGACTGCCAGGAATGGATGAACAGGGTGCCAGTGGATGTGGGAAGGAGACCCGGCTGAGTCCGGGGCTTCTACCCGGTGGTCAAAATAGAGGGCCATGATGACACTCAGACCAGGTCAGGGACGAAGCCCGCAGAGGAAAAGCAGCCAAGTCCTGTTGGTTTTGAACAAAACAGAGACCGTGACTGGACACGGAACCGGGAAGGAGAAGCATCACGAGCCACCATCGGAACACGTTGCAACTTACGAACACTCCTTAAGACGGTGCAGGCAAGTTTACGTGGAAGAAGAGATTTGCTCCTCGCCCCTGGGCAGGAGGGGAGGATGGTGCGTGGCTGGACAGCCCCCTGCTGCCGCTTCTCATACCCCCCAGGCAGTTCGGGGCAGCTGACTGGCAGAGAAGAGAATATGTGTACGTGGGCTTGCTATCACTTAAAAGTATTCCACGTCATGCCTGTTAGAATGGCTGTTATCAGATAAGGAAGGTGTGGTTTACACGTACGATGGAATACTGCTTGGCAGTGAGAAAGAATGAAATCCTGCCACTTGCAGCAACGTGGATGGAACCGGAAGGTATCACGCTAAGTAAAATAAGTCAGTCAGAGAAAGACAGATATCCTACGCCCTCGCTCATGTGGGGAACTTTAGAAACTTAGCAGAAAGCCATGGGGGAAGGCAAGGGGAAAATAGTTTCAAACAGGGGAGGAGGCAGACCGTAAGAGACTCTTAAATACAGAGAACAAACTGAGGGTTGATGGGAGGGGGCAGGGAGAGGGGGAAGGGGGGATGAGCACCGGGTGTTGTATGTATGCGATGAGTCACGGGAATCTACTCCCAAAACCAAGAGCACACTGTACACGTTGTATGTCAGCTAACTTGACAATAAATTGTATTTTTAAAATGGCTGTTATTAGAAAAATAGAAAATAAGTCTTGGCAAAGATGTGGAGAGATTGGAACCCTCGGGCACTGCCCGTGGGAGTGTGAGCTGGTGCAGATGCTATGGAAAACAGTATGGTGGTTCCTGAAAACTTAAACACAGAAGGACCATGTGATTCAGCGTCTCCAGCTCCGGGTGTGCACCCAGAACACTGAAAGCAGGGGCTCGGATACATCCTTGTACACGCACGTTCACAGTAGTCAGGAGGAGGGAACAACCCTCTACTGACAGCTAAATGGATCCACACAATATGGTGCATGTACAGAACAGAGCTTAACCAGCCTTGAAATTTTGACATGTTACAACATCTATGAAGGTACAAGACTTTTTGCTCCGGGGTGGGGGTGGGGGTGGGGGAATAAGCCAATCATAGAAAATCAAATGCGTGCTTTTTACCTCTGGGAGGAACCTAGAATAGTCAGATTCACAGAGGCAGAAAGTGAAAGGGTGGATAGTTGAGGGCTAGGGAGTTAATGCTTAATGGAGACAGTATTTCTGTTTGGGGAGATGAAAAGTAAGACAGGGCTGGCGGGGATGGTTACACCACGTGTCAATGTGCTTACTGTCACTGGTTGTGTACACACAAGTCATCAAAATGGTAAATTTTATGTTATGTATATTTTACCACAACAAAAAAATTGTGTTGAATGGTCACGTGTCAAACATTTCCTTTTTTCTTACGAATGTATACTGAGTCCTAAACAGAGGCACACTTTCTGAGGTGGTGTTCTCAACGCTCTGGAGTAAAGGACACATTGGGAGGCACACGCTGGGGGCGTGGTGGGGGGAGGCTGGGTGGAGTCAGGGTAAGGGGCAGGATCCAGAGGCCTCCCTCCCTTCCTCGGCCCCCCACATCTCTAAGGGGACATCCACTCTGGTCAGGGCTCTGACTTCAGAGTAGAGTCCTTATGCCCTTACAAAGAATAAGTCAGTACAATGGAAAAAAAACGCATAAAAACCTGGGTGTTTAAAAAAAGCAAAGGAAAGCTTTTGAGTTTTCGTGTTTGCAGCCAGCCAAGGGTGGAAATTTTGGGCTATGGCAAATTTGTACTCGTATTTAACGAGTTTACTTTGTGAAAATATTCCTCTAAAAAATAAGTAATGTTAATTTTGTTAGACTGATGGAAAAAGAACTACCATAGCA
Organism: Hyaena hyaena; assembly: GCF_003009895.1. NCBI lineage: Eukaryota > Metazoa > Chordata > Mammalia > Carnivora > Hyaenidae > Hyaena > Hyaena hyaena. The sequence goes on along the minus strand of NW_024080917.1, from coordinate 1,286,575 downwards.
CTTGAAGTTAAACCTGGTTTTCTCTGTATTTTTTAATCTCAAACACTACCGTGGAATAAGCATGTGTGCCTACGGGTTTTTTTTTTTAACGTTTTATTTTTGAGAGAGAGAGAGAGAAAGAGAGGGAGAGAGAGGGAGAGCGCAAGTGGGGGAGGGGCAGAGAGCGAGGAAGACACAGAATCTGAAGCAGCTCCAGGCTCTGAGCTGTCAGCACAGAGCCTGACCCGGGGCTGGAACCCAGGTACCAAAGACTTGAGACCTGAGCGGAAGTGCAACACTTAACCCACCCAGGCGCCCCACCCTCGGGTCTTTAAACTACAGCCTTCCTGCCTGGGGCTTCCTCTGAGACTCCCTCCCCCACACTCCACCTTTGGAGATTCAGAAGCCCCTTCCCCCTCTGGCTTCACTACCTGGTTGTTCTAAGCCTCTCCCCAGCGTCCCCACAGAGCCTCCACCTTCACTGCCGCTTTTCGACTCAGTTGCAAATGTGTGCTTGATTGTCTCGTCCTCTCTACCTGCTGCAGGTGGGAGCCGGCTGCACCCCCAGCCCTGAGAACAGCACCCCCTCCAGGTGAGTACCGTGAAAATATTTACTAACCAGGAAAGATGCTCTTGCTGTTTTATTTTAAACAGTGGCTAAGGTGGGTGAGTCCGTTTTTACACAGCGTGTGATTGCTCAGCATCCCTTGTACCTGCGTTTTAACGTTTATCCACCACGAAGAAGTGTTATCTGAATATTCGTAAACAAAAGCTACCTAAGTAAACACACGGAGAGACGACTAACAATACTATCCTTACCTAACGACACTGAGTAGCGTCATCAATTCACAAACTAGTGCACTTCCTTTCCTTAAACTCAGGGCCTCTAGAACAAGGGAGTATGTGGCAAATGTACAAACTTGGAGGAAAAGAAGCAAATTCTGTTTGTTCTAAGCGATTTGTTCCTATCCACGCTCCCCCACCCCCACCCCGGTCGGCGGACTAAGGTCTCCAGGGGCGCCCGGCTCCGCTGGGGGCCTCGGGGCGCGCAGGCAGAAGGCAGCGGCGCGGGCACTCGGCCACCCAGCAGGCGCCCCCTCGCCGCAGGCGGCGCAGGGTCGCAGCCGCAGGCCTTGCACTTGAAGGCCGACCGGCCGCGCACCGGGGCGGCTTTGTAGCCCCCACCCCGCCCCGGAGGGTCCCGGGAGCGCTGCGGGCGCCGCCCACTTCCCCTCCCCGCCCCCGCCCGGGGGCTCGTTCCGCCCTGCGGCCCGCGGCCCGGCCTCGACGGCGTCCGCGGTGGCCACCGTCGCGCGCTGACCTCCGACGCCGCGCCCAGCTCCCGCGGCCCCCACCGACCCGCTCGGCCGAGGCCCCGTTTCCGGAGGCCTGCGGGAGTGGGGTCCGGCCCGGCGCGTCCTCGTCCCGGCCCCCCGCCTCGGGCCGCCACGGAGCCCCTCCCTCGCCGCGGCAGCCGGAGCCCCCTACCCCACTCACCTCCGCCGAGCCGCCGCGCGTTGCCCGGACAACGGCTGAGCGCGGACCGCGGAAACAGCCGAAGGTGAGCGCGGCGGATGCCGAGGCCACCCGAAGCGCCTCGAGAGGCCGGAAAGAGCCGAAGACGGTCGGGAGTGTTCGTGAAGCGCCGAGGGCAAGAGTCCCCTGGCGGCCTGCTCCGCCGCCCTGCGGGACATTTGGTCCCCTCGCAGCGCGTTTAGAACCAACGACGCTACCTCGGAAAGGGGAGCTAGGAGGCTCCCCTAGGAGCCTGTGCTGCGCAGAGAACGGAAGCGGGTGACATTTTTATAGGTGTGATGGGGATGCAGCCTGTGGGGACCGGCTTCTGCAGTTACACCTTAACAGACGAGGTGACGCTCTCTCGGTCGGCTGAGAGAGTGTGGGGGAGACACGGAACACCGTCTTCCTTAAGGTGCTCTTCTTTTCGGTTCATCTTCTTGCGGAGTCTTTGGGACCGCACACCGTTTGCTGGGCTCTGCTTTGTCTCTCAAGGAGGAGGGTGTGGTTCAAGAGGCTTTCTGAGCAGAGTCCGTTGATTCGATGTAACTTTTGACGTGCATTCAACGCTCTGGTGGCCGTATGGCCTCTTTGGCGAGGAAATGGTAATGGCCTCATCCCCTTAGAAACCAACCTGATTCTGGCGGCAGGTTGCCTTCCCAAAGGCGCTAGAACGTGCTCCCTGGCCTTTTCGGTCAGGCGTGGTTAAACTTGGAAATTAACTCTGAACAACACAGCAAAGTCATGTCATTAAAGGGAAAAAAAGTTGCTACTGCGAAGTCCACATTAGGTGGATCTGACAGGTTAGCTGCTGGATTACATAGGTACAAGGCAGATCCTGTTTAAAAAAAAATCTCATTTTCATAAACAGAAGAATTTATTGGGAATCCCCCCCGACATGTGACATATGACATTGTGTGGGTTTAAGGTGTACTGCGTGTTGCTTTTGATGCTGTTAGGCGGCTGCTGTAGCGACGCTGGTCGTATGATGTAACTCTAGCACAGTCTTACCGTCTGCCTCCGTCCCACTGTGCGTTAGCGCTCGGTCGCCTACACACTGCTCCTCTCAGGTTTGCAGCCTCGACCACCACCTCGCTTTTCTTCTCTTCCATAATAAACGCTAGAATTTAGAACACGCTCCTTTAACGCCATAACGAAGAAATACGACCCGAGTGCTCGGCGCCATCCACCGCACTAAAGAACCTCAAAAGCACACACTCAACCTAATACACGGCGCGTTTATGTGATTCAGTTGCATTTCTATACTTCGTCGTTAAAAACCCAGTTCGCGCCGGATTCAAGACTCTGAGCTGAGGCGTCGTTTACTTCTCACGCATCCGTCAACACGACTCCGGCCAATCACAGCCAGGGCGCTGGCCCTATTGGCTGTCTATCCGCCAATCCAGAGAGACGCACGGGCCCGCACGGCCGCGAGGCCGGCGTCACAACACTACCCGCGTCGCAGGCCCGCCCCGCGCCCCCGCCCAGCGTCCGTACGTGCAAGCGCGCGCGCCCGCTGCTGGCCAATGGCAGCGCCCCCAGGGGGGCGCGCCCGCTGGAAACTCGGGCGTGCTCGTCCCCGCGCGCGGCGTCCCGCCCCGCCCCGCCCCGCGCGGTCTCCGCCCCGCCCCGCCCCGCGCGCCGTGCCCGCCGTCTCCGCCGGCCTCCGTAGCCGGAACTGCTGCTGAGCGCGGCGGGCCGGGCCTCCCGGAGCTGAGAGGAGGCAGCCCCGGCGCCCGCAGCCTCGTCAGCCGCTCGCCGGTCGCGGAGGGGACGTGCCGGGGCGAGGGCCCCTGGGCAACCGCTTCCCAGGCGGGAGGACCACATCGACGTCGCGGCTTCTGTGCAGCCGGCGCTCGGGGGCCGGGGCTGCCCGGCCCGGCCGGTTCTGCGGGCGCCCGGGAGGCTCCCGGGGAGCCCGCGAAGCCAGGCCGCTGCGAGGCGTTGATGAAGAAGGTGACCGAGGGTCGGGTCTCGGGAGGGGTGGGCCTCCCCAACAGCCTGTCATGGCGAGGCCCGGGCCCCGGGCGGAGCGGGGCTGCGGGAGAAGCGGCCTGTGCCCTCGAGGCGGTGCTAGGCACGCGGTGCACCGTCGGGGTGGCCCGGCGGAGTCCGGGCCGGGGAGTGGCGCGGTGACAGCGCTCCTTGTGTGCAGCCAGAAGTCGGCCCGAGAGGGAAGCTTTTGCTTTTTCCTTCCCGAAACCTGACAAAACGGTGTCGAGCCGGGATTTTTCGCCTGAGGTGATTCCACCTCTGCGCACGGTCAGGAAGTAGCGTTGGAGGTTTTCGGTAAAAGGATTCCATCCCCGTGGTTTCCTTTTCCTGTAGGGGAAAACTCTGAAGTGTGACAATATCCTTTTGGTTGTGCAGAGCCGTGCCCTTCGGTGTTCAGTATCGGGTCTTCCCGGTATTCGGCCAGACACATAGGCAAGTCTGTCGTGTTGTGGCCGGTGTGTGCCCCGCCTGGGTCCTGCCTGACCGTGTGTAGTTTTGGGGATAATAGGTGCCTGGGAGTAGGTTGCCACACATTCTAACCCAGAGAAAGGCCCTTTGGGGGATATTTCCAGGTTTTTACAGGAACGATAGGTTGAGAAACGAGTCGTCGTAAGTCCTATGCAGTGAAGTCGTCTAAAAAGTTTGGGTGTTTGTCCTGTACGGTTTTATTCTTTGGCAGGGTTTTTTGTTTGTTCTTAACTAGCATTAGTCAAATTAGAATACTTTGCAAGACCAATTCCATCAGATGAAAACTGTTAACACATCCTTTTGTGACAATACGTGAGAGGGGTAGTAGGTGTTACCATGATTTTTTACGATTTTTACTCCTTTCCAGATCTTTCAGCGAGAGCCCCTTGCCCCTATTTCTGTATTTCACCAGTAGCCTGGATGCCTCGCCCTCTTTTCCCTTCTGAGCCCAAGCGTTTGCATTCTGAGTGGTTGTGTTGAGGATGTCAAACACAGTTTGGGCCTAGTTTCAACACCTGTTGAGGAATCTAATATTCGTCTTTCTTGCTTTCTCACAGGCACACATTTCTGACCGTTCTGGGGCTCATAATGTTGACACTACTCGGTTTACTGACTTAATTTTTGAGGGGACCTGTTTCTTGGGTTTGCAAACATTTTTGGAGTCCCCGAGTTCTGTCGCTGATATTTCCCACTGCTGCGGGTAACAAAGTTAACGCAAGGGCTTTATCAACGGTTATCAAGAATTTTCACACAGCCCCATCCTCTGCCCATTCTTGCCTTTCGATCTGGACACGTCTGGTGTCACTTTCACGAGTAGCTCCAGCCTGTTCCACGACACAGGCTCCTTTGTTGTCAGAGCATTTTTAATTCGTAAATCTCGTTGGCGGCACACACACACCTCCCACCCTGAGAAGCAAGATTCCCAGAAACCCCGAGCTTATTATTCTTTACGTGTGTTTTAAAATAAGCAGGCGGACCGGCAGCCGCGGGCCACCATGGAGTCCCCTGTGCACGCAGGCGAGCCGGCGCCTCTCCCCTGGCGGGGTGGATCCGGGCCCCTCGCCCCCGCCCCGGGGCCAACTTTGGGGACCGGCGTGCGGGGCAGGTGCGCGGGCCCGGAGCCCCGCGCGTTTTGGGGGCGGGGAGGGGTGGGGTCGGGGGCGCGGGCGCCGAGACTCGGGCGGCTCGGGGAGAGGCCGGCGCGCTAGCCGCCCGCCGCTCCGGCCATGAGCCGCGACCCCGCCGGGTAGGTGGCTCCGGGCACAGCCCCGGGACCCCGGGACCTCCCCTCCTCCGGGGCCCGCCGCCCCCGACCCTCTCCCCCCTCCCCCCCCGCGGGCGACCCCGCCGGGCCGGGGCGCCGCGCGGGCAGGGCCGTCCGGCCGCGGCCCCCGGACCGCCAGCCCCGCCGCCTCCGCGCCGGCCGGCCGCCGTTCGCCGGGGTCCGCGTCGGGGCCGGGGGTCGGGGCAGGGCCGGGCCGGGCGGCGGCGGCGGCGGCGGGCGGCCGGGAGGGGATCGGGAACAAACAACGGCGGCCATGTTGAGAGGGCATCGGTGCGCTAAACTTCTCGGGCAGGCTGCCGGGCGCGCGCCTCACCGGGGTCCCCTCCCCTGCCCCGCCAGGATGACAGTGAAGTTGGGAGACGGCGGCGGCGGCGGCGGCGGGGAGGACGGGCTCAAGCGGCTGGGCAAGCGGTCGGCCGAGGAGGACTCGCTGGAGGGCGAGGGGCCCGGCGGCGGGGACGCGGCCGAGGAGAGCGGCGGCACAAAGAGGGACGCCAGGACCCCCCGGGACGGCGCCGACGGCCCCCCTGCGCCCGCGGGCGGCCCGCAGGCCCCGTCGCCGCCGCCCGCCTGCCCGCAGGACCAGCACCACTTCCTCCGGTCCAGCGTCAGGCCGCAGAGCAAGCGGCTCAGGAAGGACTCCGCGGGCGCCGGAGGGAGCGGCAGCGCCGGCGGCTCCGGGCCGCGTGGAAAAGGTACGGGACCCTCCAGGGTGTGCCCCCGGGCCCTGGGGGGGGAGGGGGGGCTGCAGAGGGACCCCCGCCCGCGTCCCCAAGCGCGCTACCGCGTACTTTGGCGGCACCGTGGAGGGGACGTGCCCCCTTTCTCCTCCGAAGAGGCTGTTGCTCTCGGTGCAGAAACTCCGGGAAGAGGAGTAAGTATGCCTTCTGGGCACGCACGATGGGTTCTTGGAGGGGGTTTTCCTCTTGAAGGGGTGTTGGTGACTTACTCGGTGGGCTATTTTAAGCCGCGGACAATAGTTGGGAAAGGAAAGAGCAATGCTGCTGTATCTCCTTCCTGGACGAGAGCTGGCGCACCTACAACAAAAGAGGGGGCTTTTGAAACTCATTTGAGGAGAAGCCAGAAGTGACCGATGGCAGGGTCTGACTTGGGCCCGCGGCTCCCTGCCTATAGTAGTGTGGGCACAACAGTACTGAGGACGTGGAGCTGCAGCCCTTAGACTTGCCACCAGGGTTTCCCCGGGTGCCACGCAAAGGCTGTCCCCTAGGGCGGGAGGTAGCCAGAGCATCTGCCGCCTGGGGAGAGCAGGTAACGTCCGTGGTGTCGGCCCTGCGCTCTGACCTGATGGCAGCGGTGCCGCTTTGCTAGGGCCCCTTCCAGAACCAGAGGAGAGCCGCAGTGCCGGCGCCACCGCTGACGTGTTCCTTCTCCGTCGTGAACTCCTTTTCTCTGCGTCTCAGCGTCTCTCCTTAGCCGCGCAGGAGAGCTGCTCTTACCATGCTTTTTGGTCGAGGCCCAATCTGCGGCACTGTTATGGATGGCAAATGGAACAGAGTTCCAGGGAGTTTCATAGGGAAGAGAGTCTTTTATTTAGTTCCTTGGGAAATGGTAATTTGAATTTACTAGATAGCTCTGATCATTTTAAGAAGGGAAGATTTCAGAAACCAACAGAGAAAGACCCCGCTTTGGAGACCTGTGCCAGATGTGGGCGATTCGACTGAGCTCTGCCTCGTCCTCACCCTAGGAGGCCTCTGAAATCCTCCTGGTCTTACCTGTTTTAGTTTATTTTATTGGCAAAGGCTGGATTTAAGTCAATTTAGAGTTGTGAGCGTGCGATAATTTAATGTGTTTCAGAAATTAAACCATGGGTCATTCGCATTCACGTTGGTGTGAAAGTTGCTAGCCAATTAGGAAAAGGTTAATTTGCTGTATTTGTTTTGCAAAACGAGTAGCTTTTTGGCTCCTAGTTACAGGTGTATCTAAGTCAGCACCTGGGATGCCTTCAGCGGTTTGTGGCTTTAGAGGCTCTCGCGGAGCGCAGGGCTTTGCCAGCTTCGCCCTCTGACCTTTCGTCTGCTTGTGTGACTCTTTGAATCCGCCAGAGAGAGACGCACAACGGCGGCTGCTCACGTGAAGCGGGGTGGAGTGAAAGTCCTGGGTCACCCGTGAATGGCCGGCTGTGCCTGAGGCGGAGCGGCACCGTGGGTGGCGATATGCGGTTAGACTCTGGGCCGGCAGGCAGTGGAGGGGGGGCTGGCTTTTGTTCGCGCAGATGAGCATGGCTCGGATGGACAGGGGCCCCTGGAGCAGCCTCCCAGCACGTCATCGGCACACGTGTGGCTCGGAGCAGTGACCACTTTATGCGAGGAAAATGGAAGTTTGGTAGGATTTGCGCCTGTCATGCCGTACGTGTATTTGTATGTTAGCGAGCAGTTATTTCCTGGAGTAGACAGTAAGGTTCAACCCTAGCGGTGGCTTTTATGATAGGGGTAGGAAGCGGGTCTGCTTTGCCTCACAGACAAGGTTGAGCCTGGAGTTTCCTGCGGGGCCTGATCTCGGCTCCGCACTTCACCATGCCCGGGACACCCGCCGCCTCATGTCTCGGGCGCCTCTGCTCGCTCAGCATGTCCATCAGCAGCCAGCAAAGGGCAGGGTGTGACCGTGTGCCCCGTGGCCTTCACGGACATTTCGGAGAGGGGCATTGGTCTCACAGCCTGGGGAAGTCTCCACCTACGGTGCTGAGCGCAGATCCATGAGGAATTGAACAGCCCTGGCATGTTTTAGGTTGTTTTCCTTTAAAACCACATTTCTGTTCGTCTGGTTGTCGGTGGGTCTCTGGCCGCTCGCTTGCAGACAGGCGTGTGCAGCTGGTGGTGAGCCGGGAGCAGTCCTGTGGGGGAGAGGAAGTCCGCCTTGCGCTGCTCCCACCCTGCCTCCCGCCGCTGTTTTCCTTCTTCCTAAGAGGACGCTCTTGTGTCAACGGCAGTGAGTTGTAACTTTTTCTAGTACAATTCTGTCTCTAGTTCTTTTTGAGCTTTGAAGGGCGGGATTTAGCCCCTCGGTGCCGGCCGTCTTGTATCTGTCATGTCAGTTTTTAGTGGGCGCAGAAAGTGAAGTTTGCTGTTTGAATAATGTGCTCCACCTTAGTGGAAGGTCAGCTGCGAGCCAGACACCGGCAGATGCGCTTGATGCCAACGCACACGTCCTTCCTGCCCCGCCACCACGGCCGGAGGGACCCAAGGATGCGTTTGAGACTGAAAGCCAGAGTTCACGTATCTGCAGGAACCTGGTCCAGGACGCAGAGCCCCCGAGGTCCTGCCCCGCCTTGGCCAGTTTGTGGTGCGGTAGTGCTGAGCAAACCGCTCTCTCCCTCGGAGCCTGGGTGTGATTGTGAGCGGGGTAAGGCCGGGGCCTGCTCCCTGCAGTGAGCATTGCCGCTAAGCCGCGTCGTAGGTCGTCACAGATCCCTCGACCCTGTGTTACCGGAAATGTGGTCAGTTTTGAGGTTAGGGAGCTAGAGAGAGAGAGGCCGGACAGGTGGATGCGGGCAGGTGTCACCTGTTGGGTGGTGGTGACCGAGGCCCCAGGAACGCTCCCGAGCTGCTGCCTGCCCTGTCGGGGCAGTTGAGGTGGGTGCAGAGTACACTCTCTCCTTCCGCTGCTGCCCTGCCCCCTCCCCTGCTCCCCTGCCTGAGAGCAGCTGGAGACGAGCTCGTGGCAGGGGGAGGGGGGGATTGCTGACTCCACAGTTGGGCAGTGTCACCTGGGTCCTCTGTGTTTGTGCTCGGGACTCAATCCCTGGACAGAACTTATTTATGTTTCGCATAAACTGCGGGCTGCTTGTAGCTTGCAGGTGTCTTCAGAAGACGTCACGTGAGCTGTGCCGCCCTGGTGGGGCCAGCCTGTGCGAGATGAGTACTGTGCTGGGAAGAGGGCTGAGCCGGCGGTCAGGAGGCCCGGCTTCTGCCTCTGGAGCTGCTGTGGGACACAGGGAAAGTCCCTTGATGCGCCCATACGTTAGGTTCCTTACTTTCAAAATGGGTTGGGTGAGATAGTGGAGGAAGCCACCTCAGCCTTCATGTTAAGGGATGAAGGGGTCAGCTGGCAGCCTGGATTTGGGTCCTCTTTGCTTCAAGAGAGCATTCTGGAAGGTAGGTTTCCTGATGGCAGTGGAGCTCTGTATTTGCGAGCTCTGCCTGGCCCTTGCCTCTGGGGGAGCCCTGCACAGGGAGTGGTCAGGGCGCCCCTCCCCTGTGGGTGTGCCTGCCCCTCGTGCACCCGCAGTTTGCTTCTCATCTGCTCTGGGGTCACTCGTGTTGTCCCTTCTCAGGCTCTTGGGCCAGGCCCCAGAAGGCTGGTTGAGACATGGCCACGCATACCCCGAATTCCCTGTCCTTCATACTGTCAGGGAGGAGGGGAAACGATGAGATTGTCACTGCTCACGGAGGCTTGTGTCCAGTGTGAGGCAGTAGGTGATGTTTAATAGAATCAGGTGCAGTGTTTGGGACGCCTGGGTGGCTCAGTCGTTTAAGCACTGACTTTGGCTCAGGTCATGATCTCATGGTTCGGGAGTTCTAGCCCCACTTCAGGCTCTCTGCTAACAGCTCGGAGCCTGCTTGGGATCTTCTGTCTTCCTCTCTCTCTAACCCTCCCCTGCTGGCTCTCTGTCTCTCAAAGCAAATAGATAAATTAAAAAAAAAAAAAGTTTTGATGATGACAGTATGGAGCCCACCGTGGCCACGAGCCAGGTGAACGGAGCGCCATGTGCCATGCTTGGCCTCTGGAAGGTCCCTGTCCCCTCTACCGCAGACCCAGGCCACGAGGAAGCCTTCACGTGCCTGGAGATGCATGTGTATTGGCTGACGCTGGCACGTTTTCCTAGCTGGGGGTGGACCATGTGCAGGCAGGCCCACCTCCCCACAGAGGGATGTCACTCAGCACCTCACAGTGTGGGCCCCTGTCCGTGTCTGCGCTAACGCTCCTGACCTTTGGAAGGAAGCTCCCCAGACTCCAGGGGAGACCTGCAGGATAGTGAGTTGTTGAATCTTCCGTATCTTCCCTGCGTTAAGTCACCTGCGTTTGGTCTTAGAAGTAGGCATGCTCCCGAGTCCTAACTCCTGCCACGTACTAACTGTGTAACTTGGGCAAGTCCTCGAACCTGTGAGTTTCCTTTACCGGTCGCAGACTGAAGGGGAGGTGTCGAGGTCAAGTGCCCTCCATCCTCCAACCCATGGATTTTCCGGCTCGGTGTGCAGTAGCAGTGCAGGGGCAGCTGGGACGCGGGTGGCAGCCACCACGGTGTCGTGTGGCTCGGGAGGAGCGCCCCCGGCTCTGGAGTAAGAGGCTTGGTTTTAGCTGCCTGGAGCCTTGGGGCTTTCGTGCTGTCAGAGTCTCAGTTTCTCCGTGTCTGAAAAGTGGATAATAACTGCACACTGTGAAGACAGAAAGGGGCAAAGCATTCGAATATGCTTTAAAGGTGTAGAAATCCACGCTTCCTTTCTTGTCCAAGCAGCCACGTGGTGCGCCCACCAGGCCACTGCCCCTGTACCTCGGTGAACCCATTCGGAAGGTGGGCATCTTTTCCCCGGTCCTGGTGGTGTGAGTGGCGTGGGTGACGGTGCTCTGGGCTCCAGCAGAGAAGCGGGGGAGGGGGGCATGCAGCAGGCAGACGGCCTCGCTCGTCAGGGTGGGGAGCGGCCCCCATGAAGGCAGAGCACGGCCACGCATCTGCATCCATCAAGTGCACGCTCTGGAGAACAGGCCGTGGCTGGGGTTGATTTGGAAACCAGGGAGGAGGCTGTGAAAGTTGTCTTCCTTGGGTGGTACAGAGCCGGCCTGGGAACGGGAGAGGCTGGGCAGCGCCCGGGCAGCTGGAAGACTGGGACACAGAAGCAGGTTGAGAGGGAAGGCTGGCTCTGTTCGGGAGGCACGGGCTTCTGTTCGGGCAGGGGCCCCTGACTTGCTCTCCTGCGGTGCCCCAATTCTCGTCGAACATCTGCGTGTGATGCCCGGTGCCAGGCTTGGGCACAGAAGGGTCAGACCCCATTCCTGCCTTCACCCACCTCGCTGCTGGGGTCCTCTCTTGTGCATCATTTTCCTCCAGGTTTCTTTTCTTTCCCCAGTTTATTTTTGAGAGAGAGGAGGCATGAGTAGGGGAGGGCAGAGAGAGGTAGAGAGACAATCCCAAGCCGACTCCACACCATTAGCATGGAGCCTGATGTGGGACCTGAACCCACGAACTGGGAGATCGTAACCTGAGCCGAAGCTGGATGCTCAAATCGACTGAGCCACCTGGGCACCCCTCCATCGAGGTTTCTTGGGTGCTGACTTCTCATCACATGGACTCTTGCTCACCCTCTGACTTTGGTCATCTGCTCGCACCTGCTCCTAGCCCCGAGAAAGCCCCCATACCCACCGGGTCTGCTCGTCCCCCTGCGGCCACTCCTTCTCTGTCCTTGCCGGCTTCGGTCTCCCCCTTGAGGCATCGCTGTTGCCGTCGGAATGTTCCTGCACTGGTGATGGGGTCTCCTGGGGCCCCGGTGTCACGGCCTGCCACGGTGTCTCTGCTCCGCGCCTTGCTGATTTCTGCCTGAGCCATCCGCCCCAGCTGCAGTTCGGGGATGGGTCCACCCAGCATGTCCCCTTTCGACACTGAATTTCTGTGGTTCTTTTATTTTTAATTTATTTCTGAGAGAGAGAGAGAGAGAGAGAGAGAGAGAGAGACCATGAGCAGGGGAGGGTCAAAGAGAGAGGGAGACACAGAATCAGAAGCAGCTCCAGCTCTGAGCTGGCTATCAGCACAGATCCTGACACGGGGCTCGAACCTACGAACCATGAGATCGTGACCTGAGCCGAAGTCGGGTGCTTAACTGACTGAGCCCCCCAGGCGCCCCTGAATTTCTGTGGTTCTGCGTTACTTTTACAAAGCATTCTAGCTCTTGAATGATGGTGCGCTCTGTCCCTGAGGTTCCTTCCCGCTTGGAAGTGCTCCCGTCCGTTTGCCTTCAGGGTTCGCTCGACTTGTCTGCGGTCTCCCTGGTGCTGTGATCGGGACCATTGCACGTGCTGGTGGGCCACTGCGGCGTCACTTGCAGAGAGCACGTGTAACTTGCGAGCACGTGCAGCCTCAGCGTGGGCTGGCGGAGCGGGCAGCCCAGGGGCACTTACGGGGCTGCTGGACAGGCGGCTCTTGTTGTGGAAAGAGTGAAGCGAGGGTTTCATCAGAAGTCAGAAAAGGACCCTGGATCCCTTTGTTGTGGGTGGTGCAGCAGGACAGCAGCCCTTCCTCGGGTCACTGTGCCTGCGGAATTACAGGCTCCAGGATCAGTCACGGGCGCCTGGATTTCAGGGCATTGGTGACTGACCTTGGCCTTGTGGGAGAAGCGCCTCCGGCGCTCCAGGAAGTGATGTGAAGCCAGGCATCCCGGCAGCTGTGCTCAAAGGTCGCCACCTGTCACCCCGGGGGATGTTGGGTTCATTTGTCAGGTCACGTCTCTGGTTTGGTTTGGTGAGGAATGGACCAAGTCCGATCTGTGTTGGGTGCACCCTTAGCCCCCTGGGTGGCAGGGAGGCCCCTAGGGGATGGTTCTGTGGTGGCCGTGGGAGCACAGGCCGCGCTGGGAAACCCTGACTGTGTCTTCTCCTCTAATGGTGTGCTTGGGCACTTCCTGCGCTGGTAGAAGGAGTTTGTGCTGTTCAGCATGGGGGCCACTAGCCATTTGTGGACATTGACCGCTAGAAGCGTGGCTGGTGTGAGCAAGGATCTGGGTTTTGTGTTTTATTGAATTTTAATTAATCCGTGTGCATAGAGCCTCACGTGGTAGCAGCGGTGACGAGTGGCGGTTTCTGGGGCGCAGCCTTGTTAGCTTCTGAAGTGCCTGAACTTTTCCACACTTTTCCCCCGAGGGGATCCACCCCTTCTGCGTAGCTGTGCGGTCTTTCTGCGCATGTGACCACGCATTCTGCTTTCCGGGAGCGGACTCGTGCGGGAAGCGCTCTTTATTTCGGCACCATGACGTGGAGCCGTGGTGCGCTGTGTGGACAGTGTGGCTGGTACGTCGGTGCGGAGTGACCCGTCCGTCAGGCCACCCCTGCCCCACGCCTCGTGTTTCTCCAGCGGGGTGCATCAGCACTTCCTGTGCTTTCCTGTGAGCCTCCGTGTCTTCGCCCTGTTCCAGTGGTAGATGCCTGTTGAGGGGGTGAGGAAGGCGTAGCCTCGGGGGGCGGGGCGCCTGAGCAAGCCGGAGGCTGCCTCCCTGGACAGGCTCACGACCATCTCACCGCGAAAGCTTTTGACCATATTCATCGTTTGTTTCGCCTTTGCTTTCCCAGCACTTTTGTTTTTACGGTCTTGTCTTACACCCGTCCCCAGCCGCTGAGAGTTTGAAGACTGCTCCCCCTTGGCGGTCCCGCAGGCCCCGGGGGAGGGTCCAGTTGTCACAGGCGTGTGCTGGGGCTCCCCTTCCCTTTGAGGAAGGAGCCAGATGGGCGGGAGCAGTGGGTTAGGTCATAAACGGGCGTTATCGGTGACTCTCGCCCCTTGCGGATTGCCTGCGTCCCCCAGGAGTGCGGACCTGCAGCGCTTCCCCGTGCTCTTCCCGTGCGGCCCGGATCCCCGGGACTTGTCACCGATGCTGGCAGAGCACCTGCCAGGTTGTCCGCTCACTCTCGAATGTCAGATTTTGTTGGTTGAAATTGTTCAAGGAAAAGGACTCTTAAGGTGTTCTGAAGATTCTTTTAAAGGCATCACATGATTTTCATTGTGAAGCATGGATTCTAAGAGAAGGTGGTATTTCACACACACTTAAATGTTTTCTTGAGTTTGAATTTTAAGTTTTTTGTTTGGAAAGGCGACAATTACTTCATGCCAGACACATCTGGGAAAGTGAGACGCTGTGACATATGACGTGTGTGTTCAGGTCACGGGGCGAAGGGTGGTCTGCCTCCGGCAGGGACGCTGTCGTGCTCTCTCGGTGGGTCCACAGAAACGCTCTTCTTTTTCTGTCCCTAAAAACATTGGAGAGAGGCCAGGCCAGGATGAGGTCATCAGCGAACAGCCCCACTGGGCCAGCAGTGGGTCCCAGGTGCCTTCCCGCATGGTGCCGGCGCCTGACGCGTGTGCCCGGGGCGTCCCCGAGCGCTGCAGCCTTTGGAACAGATCACACATAGTTCTTTCTCTCCAAGGAGCCGATGGTGGCGGATCGTCGTCCGGAAATGGGTCTGCGGCCGCCCCTGCCGCCCCTGCTGGGGGCTCCCGCTCCTCTTCCCGGAACTTGGGGTCCTCGGGCGGTGAGAAGGAAGAAGGCAAGAAGGCCCGGCGGCAGTGGGAGTCATGGAGCACCGAGGACAAGAACACCTTCTTCGAGGGGCTGTACGAGGTGAGCTCTGGGGCGGGACGGGGGGCCGGCACGGCCAGCCTCCCTCCTCTTCGTCCGTGTTTCCCTCTGTTCGCCTCAGCCTTGCCGGCCACGTGGCTGCCGGATCTACTAGCTCAGCAGCTCAGCGGGGAGCCCCTGGTGGGCTGCAGGCGAGGGTCCCCGAGGCCCAGGCCTCAGCCTCTGACCTCGGCTCTTCAGCCTCCCGATGTGCCCCGAAAAGCCGGTACGAGTGAGATGGTTGTTAGCAAGTGTCCCTGTTGGGTTCCTTCTCTTCCAAGACTCTCTCCATTGTCTCAGGAACATTCTTTCCTGAAGAGCCGTGTCCTGTCCCTGCGCCTTCCCTGTGCCGCTCAGTGGGCCGACTCGGGCGGGTTGGTCCCTGACGGGGAGGGACAGGGGACACTCTTGCACACTAGTCAGAGCAGGCAGCTCCACCCTGAGAGAGGTCACAGCTGACCTGGGACAGAGTGGAAAGTCCTAAAAATAGAAGCCGCTCCTGATCCACTGCCCTAAGAGACTGCCTCACTCCCTGCCGGCCGTTTTCACTCCCCTGCTTTCCCAAGTATTTGCAACCGCAGTGGACATATTTTTTTTTTTAATCTTTTTTTTAATGTTTATTTTATTTTGAGAGAGAGGAGGAGAGAGCATGTGTACCAGGTGGGGAGTGGCAGAGAGAGAGGGAGACACAGAATCTGAAGCAGCTCCAGGCTCCGAGCTGTCAGCACAGAGCCTGTTGTGGGGCTTGAACCCACGAACCGTGAGATCCTGACCTGATCTGAAGTCAGATGCTTATCTGACTGAGCCACCCAGGCCCCCCAGACATTCTTTTTTTATCAATATCGAACACCTTTTTGTGGTATGTTATAGTTCTTTTGCTCAGTGTATTGTTAACGCTTAGAAGTATTCTACTCCACGTGTGAACAAACTGGCTTGCGCGCTTGCTGCCTGTTTTCATACATAAAGTTTTACTGGAACACAGCCATGCCCGTTCACTTGTACATGGTTTCTGGCCGTTTTTGACTACAGTGACCAAATTGAGCAGGACAGCAGACGTGGAGTGGCCTGCAGCATCTCCGTGCGTACCCTCTAGCCAACCCTCACCCTGTTTAACTGTCCTTGTGATGCTGATTGTCGTGGTTCCTTCCCGACTCTGCGATAAATACTGCTGCAGTGAACATCTGCATGTTCTGTATCGTGGAAGCCTCGTTGGGACACCACGTCAGGGGTGGCTTACTCACTAGATGAGCCTTAGACCTTTAAGAGCGAAATCACGGGACTGACGGAAAGCCTTCCCAAGCCAGGCAGACAGGGCTCATGGCCGACAGGCTTTGGGACTGATGCCCCAGAGTGTCCACGGAGAGATGAGAGACACGAGGAGCCAGAATCCCATGCCGATGTCAGAACATTCCCGTGGCTGCGCGTATTCCTCCCGAGGGGCGGTGCTTCGGTTCTGCTGTCCCCGTTGGAGGAAGCTGGCGTGTCTGTGCCAAGGGACCCCATGGTCCAGGGAGGTCACAGAGTGTGTATCTGAGGCTCGCTCCAGTAGGTGCAGAGTCCTTCACGCGGCTCCAAGTGTGATCATCCCTCCCCTCGCACGGTTTCCGAGCCTGGCGCAGAGGCTTGTTTTGTGCACTCAGGTCCCCAGACTACGCCTCCCTGAAGCCGTGTGTTAGGTGTAGAAGACCGGGGAGCTGAGGACCGTCGTCCAATGTGTAGCTGACCATCACCCGAAACCTTAGCTGGTTTGGTACAGCCCCACCTTCGTGGGGGGCGGGGCAGTGCAGCTCTGCAGGGGTCTGGCTGCCGGGGTGCAGAACTCTGGCCGAAGATATGCTCCTTGATTAAAAAGTGTGGGTTCGGTTCCCGGCCAGTGACCGGCCCTGCCTCTTTTCGACCAGCTTTCTGGTTGTACGCTTCCCCCAGGTAGGTGTTTTGAGGGCTCCTGAGATCCTCAATTAACCATAATAGTTGACTGTTCTGGGCACTCCAAGCTTTCCACAGCTGGGATTGTGCGTCCCACGTATGTGTGCGTGCGTGTGTGTGCGCATGAGAGGGAGCACATGAGAGCATGCCTCACTGCTGACCTGTGTGTGACATGGGCTCGGCGGGACTCTGGCGAGGGCTTGATGTAGGGCTGATGAGCAGGGGCGGGACAGAACAGCTTGGACGGGGGGGTGTGGGCTCCCGTGCGGGGAGTCATCGCAGCCTTGTTGACGCACACAGGGGACACAGCCGTGCCTCCGGCGGTGCAGACCGAGCTCGGAGCGCAGAACGGCGCGGGGACTGAGCCGCTGTCATGACCGACAGGGATGGCAAGGGGCAGTCTCAAGCCTGGCCGATGCACCGACTCCAGTGATGGCATGGAGCCTCGGCCACCCCTGCCACCCTCCCCTCTTGGGACAGTTCCTGAAGGACTCAGATGGTTCGGGCCTGTCCCAGACTCTTCCTGAGGCCGTGCCTCCTGGGGTCAGTTCCTGCCGTGCCGTGGAGACTGAGAGGGCGCCTGCACCCGCTCCCCCGTAGCTCTGTCAGGCTGAGGGGGCCTGTGGGGGTGGGGCTCCCAGAGGAAGGCGATGGACTCTTTTCACGTTTTATCTGCTGGCTGCGCGCGAGGAGGGGAGGGGCAGAGAGAGAGGGGGACACAGAATCTGAGCAGGTTCCCAGCTCTGAGCTGTTAGCACAGAGCTCAGGACTCGAACTCACAAAACGCGAGATCATGACCGGAGCCGAAGTGGGACACTTACCTGACTAAGCCACCCAGGTGCCCAACCTGATGTTTAAACAGCGAACAGGGTCTTTTTTAAACTTTAATTTTTCATTTAAAAAAATGCTTATTTATTTATTTTGAGAGAGAGGAGAGCAAGCAGGGGAGGGGCAGAGGGCAGAGGGAGAGAGAGACTCCCAAGCAGGCTCCATGATGTCAGCACAGAGTGACGCAGGGCTCCATCCCATGAACCGTGAGATCGTGACCTGAGCCAAAATCCCGAGTCAGACGCTTAACCAACTGAGCCACCCAGACGCTTCCTAACTTTGCATTTTACAACAATTTCAGACCTGGAGGAAAAATTGCAGGAAGGGTACAACGAATTCCACGTGCCCTTTCCCGGCGTTCACGGAACGTCAGCGTGACCGGTACAGTGAGATGCCACGTGGTTACCGTAGCGTTTACTGACCTGCAGGTGTTAATTGGGCCTAGCTGGTGTTCCCACTGGTGTCCTTTCTGGATCGGGGGCGCACGTCGCACTAGTGGGCATGACTCCTGCGCCCTCCATCGGGAGCACTCCATTCCGGCTCCCAACAGCCGGCCGCTCGTGCAGACCTGTGGTCTGCGAGCTATGGAATGTCCCCAGGTCTGGGCTTCTCCGAGGTGTCCTGATGGCTAAGCGTACGTTTTGCCTTTTCATCGAGAATCCACAGGAGTGTGGGCTGTCCTGGGTGCGTCCTGTCCAGAGCGTGTGATGTGTTCCATCCTGTCCCGGTGGCGCAGCCCTTGATCACTGCGTTCGGGTGGCAGCTGCCGGGCCCTAGTCTTGTCTTTTTTTACTTCGGGACTGTATAAATAAATCTTGTTTTTCCTTCTTTCTTCCAGCGACTGTAGCAACTCTTGCCACTTTTTACCTGAAATGACTGTCATTACAGTGTTTTCCCAGGCACGATTTTCTGCCTTTGTTGTCCCACACTCATTAGTTGGAAATCCTGTGAGAAAAAGCTTTTCCCGCTCCCCTATTTAGGTACGAATTCACTAATGTCTTTCTATCTCTGTGGACTCAGGGATACGTAGGCTGGTCTGTCGGTCACAGTCTGTTGATGCCATTGTTGGTTTTGTTGCCGGAATTGTTGCAGATTTGGCTACTGGGAGCCTCTTCAGGCCGCCTCTTGGGTTGCACCTCCAGGCCCTGGGGTGCACAGCAAGATAGTCCAGCCTCACTCGGACTTTCCCTGCCCCTCTCTCCGAGAGGCCCTGGTTTCTCTTGGGATGTGGGATTTAGCAACCAGGATACGGGTGCTGGGGGTACCTGGTGCTGCCGGCCTGCTGTGACCTCTGGGCGTCCCCACGACTCCTCACTGCCTCAGCTTCGATGGGGCGTCAGCAGCTCCTGATCCGTGCTGGTGGTGACCATGTTCTCTGGGGAATCAGTCCCAATCCGAAATCTCAGAAATACTCAGCTGGTGCATGAAGGTGTTGAAGGAAGGATGCCCCGTAGAGGCATTCAGAGCATATTCTGTGGTTCTCGTAAGTGCTTGTATTTGCTGCCCCCATTTGAGCATGGGGTATGTGTTGTTTGACCAGAGCATTGAGGATAGTTCTGGATGGTTGATGTATTTTTTCTTTATTTTTTAATGTTTTTCTTAATTTTTTATTTATTTCTGAAAGAGAGAGAGACTGTGTGAGCAGGGGCGGGTCAGAGAGAGAGGGAGACAGAATCTGAAGCAGGCTCCAGGCTCTGAGCTGTCAGCACCGAGCCCTATGCCGCGCTCGAACCCAGGAACAATGAGATCATGACCTGAGCCGAAGTCGGACGCTTAACTGGCTGAGCCCCCAGGCGCCCCTGATGTATTGTTTTCAGAAGCCAGGTATACGGTGCTCTGGGCTCCGCCGTCCTCATGTTCTGTGCTCCGCTGATTGTGTTCACGGCGCCATCTTCTTTCCTGGTTCAGGGGACTGGGCATCACGCCTTTCATCCGAGGGACGAGCATTGTGTGCTCCTGCCCCAGGGTCCTTGCCTCCTTGGCCCCCATGCTATGATGGTTTTATCCCTGAGTTTCTGTTGCTGCTTTATCCATTATTCGAGTTAAATCCTAAGGTTGCATGCATGTCTTTGGGGTTTCAGAAAAAACAAACCCCCCCCCCGAGGTTCTAGGGAGGCGAGCTTGAACTGAGGCCGTGAAGGCCACGCGCCTGACCGCCACGCCCTCCGTTGCCCTTTCTGCTTCCCCGGGGATGTCCATGCGGCACGGGAGGCTGCTTTGTAACCTCTGCGCCTTTAACGTGCGCTTCGCTTTCCAGCACGGGAAGGACTTTGAGGCCATCCAGAACAACATCGCCCTCAAGTATAAGAAGAAGGGCAAGCCCGCGAGCATGGTGAAGAACAAGGAGCAGGTCCGCCACTTCTACTACCGCACGTGGCACAAGATCACCAAGTACATTGACTTCGACAACGGTGAGGGTGCCAGGCTCCTGGGCGGGCGGGGGGCCCGGCGGCTGCTGGCAGGGGCTGGTTTCCAGCCAACCCACCACACACCCCCTCTGGCGTTGTCTTCGCGCGGCCGAGCCGCCGGGGGTTTCCGTGCCTTGTGGTGCTGCGGCTGCTGGTGGCCTGGTGACCACCGGCCGGTTAGGTGGAATGTGCTCTTCATGCTCTGGGTGTGTGTCCTGCACCGGGCGGGGAGCTCACCACGGTGGATGAGGAGAGGCAGGCCATGGGTGCAGCCTGGCCTCTCCCCAGTGGTGGCTCCTTGGGCTGGGGGTCGGGCAGGGCCTGGTGGGGGAGGGCTGGCTCTCCCGAGGCTCATGTCTGGGTTTGAAGCCGGGCTTCGGAAGCCCTGTCTTCAGTTCACACACCCGGATCGATGCCCAGTGTGGGTCTGATGTCCCACTCGGAGCAGCCACTCTGACCAGCCTCTCTGTCCCCACGTGTCATGCCAGCACTTGGTCGCTGATTCCACCCTTCTTGATGTTACTCTTCGCTTCCACAGCGTCACTCGTAGCTCCGTCCCTCCACACACCCGCATCTGCTGACTCCACTTGTTTCTGACCCCTCTGTGTAAACAGTATGAATCCTCACGTGGGCCGACCTTGATGGCTGTGGTCATTCCCACTTTGGGCCTTTGCCGTGAGCCTGTTGTGCTGGCCCTTGGGGACTCCCATATTGCCACGTGGGCCCCACGTGTGGGCTGTTTGCCCGGCACATTTGGTGTGTACCTTAGCCCCATGGGAGCCAGCGTCGTCTGGGGTGACCCATCTGCCCCTCCTCCCTGGGTCCCCCGTGTGTCGGGATGCCGGCACCTGGGGTTCCTCCTCTGGCCTTAGAAAGGGTCATCCAAGGCATGTGTTTCTGTAAAAGGCCAGCTGGCAAACCTTATGGACTGTGGGGTTTAGAGTTGTTATCAGAGCTGCTGCGCTGCGCGCTCTCAGCTGCTGTATAGACCACGCAAGGCAGATGTGTCCCCCAAACACTTCCTTCCTGAAAGGAGGCCACGGGCTGCATTTGGCCTGCGTTGGCCAACCCTTCCCTAGAGGAGTCCTTTCTCACTGCCACTGGCCAGTGCGGGCGCCTAAGCTCCAGACGGTCACGGTAGTCCCCTGACTCTGCCCCTTGAACTTTTTTCCCCTTTGAATCTTTGTGGACACCTGCCACTCACCGGAGTCCTGCCGACTGTACCTCGGAGCTTTTGGTGTCTGTCCCCACCGCCTGGTCCCCGTGGTCCTGTTCTAGACCATCGCTGCTCTCCCCGGTTGGCCCTGCCCTTCCTGATTTGCACCTCACATCGCCATGTCCACAGCAGGGCCGTGTCTGCCGGGCCGGGCTCCGTCCCTGCCCCGCTGCGGCCTGAGCGCCGGCCCGCTCCCTGCGCGCTGAGGACGCCATCCGGAGGGCACAGGGGAAAACCCGGGTTCGGACCGGAGACGCTTGCCCGAGCCCACTGGACGGCACGTGGGGGAGCCGTCCCGCAGCCGAGCCAGCGCCCTCCCTCCAGACGCCCCCGCCGTCTTCTTGACACAGCTGCTCACCCTCCCTCCCGTGTCGCTTTCAGGCCGCCTTTCCGGCCTCTGTGGGGTTTCTCTGGGTGCGCTCTGCTCAGCGACATTGCTGCAGACAAATACACTTCCTTCCTTTCAGACCAGCAGATCCTTCGAGTGTTTTTAAGCGATGTAGCATCCCTGTCCGCACAGTACTCTCCTTTTTCAGGAACCCTTTCTTTGGGTAGACTCACACGACAGATGAAACAAGCCGCGTCTCCTCGCGGGTGTCTCGCCCTGCTTGTGGCACGTCCGCCTTCCCTCCAGGGCCCACGTGTGGTGCCCGGCCCTGCACGGCGTGTGGCCCTGCCGCTCTGCTGTCCAGCCAGCGGGGCGCTCGGGTTTCCTGCCGCGGGGGCGCCCTCCGGCCCTCGCGGGTGATGCGTGCATCTGGGTTTATGGCTCAAAGCCGGGGTACCGCCTGTGGGAGGACTACCCACCCCCAACCCGGTGCTCCCAGATGCGGGGACTCCCGTCCAGCCCAGCGCCTCCGCGGGGAGAGCAGATCACCAAGGGCTGGGCGGGCCCGGCACCTTCTCCCGGCCTGCCCGTTCCTGTGCCCGGTGACCGCCCCCGTCAGCCGGCAGCCCTCTGGCCAGTACCGTGTTCGTTTGCTTTCGGCGTCCACGTGACCGGTAATGGAAGACCGTCTGCTAGCGGGTGTGTGGCGGCCAGTCAGCCACGTGTCGTCGTTGACCAGGTTGTCCCCACGGTGTCTGTGTGTTCGATGGCCATGCTCGGCCCTGCCCGAGGGCGCCGCTCGGGTCACTAGAGTATTTGGAAACATCAGCCCCGGTCCAGATCCTGTTGAGTCCAAGGCTTGATGACACGTGGCCTCTTCACAGACCCCTTCCCTGCCGGCGGCAGCAGGAACGATTGTAGTTCGTTGGCTCCTTGTGTCTCCTTTTTTTTTGTACTTTTAATATTTCTGTTGCACATTCTGTTCTCTAGCGGCTTTCAGTCTTCCAAAATGGGGGGGGGAGTCTCAGTCCCCAGTATCTGGCCCCGGAAAGCCGTCTTCAGATGAGAAGGCTGCCGTGGGCGCGAGAGCAGGGTAGGGACAGGGAGGAGGTGACTCCACTGGCAAGCACACGGTCTTTCACCCCACCCACACCGTGGCCAGAGCGGCCACTCTCGGGGACACCCGGGCCCCCAGGGCAGATGCAGTGCCACACACACTGGGCTGTTTCTCGTTTGGTTTTGAGAGGCACTAAGAGTTGAGGCACTTACTTTTCTGTAAGTATTTTTGTCACTTCCTCCCCCTGGATGGCCTCCTGAACCCCCTGGTCCCAGCAGGTACGACTCCTCTTCGGTTCTTTACCCGACTCTGGGCCGAGGGGCGGACGAGCCACCGCTCTCGGGTCCCACTCCCACACCACGTGTTGATTCCACAGCGAGCCCCCCAGGGTTAGACCCAGCACACGTCCCTTCTGTACGGTGTGGCCCACGTCCCCGCCGTCCTTTACCTGATCTGTGTGCTTCTTGGGGTCTCAGGGTGGCGGCCTCGCGAGAGGAGCCTTCCTTCTGTGGAGCTGATGGCTCCACCTGGGGTTCGCGCTGATCCCAGGGGCTCCCCATGCCCGTGGAGGCCGCCTGCCCCTTGGTGGTGCACCCAGGCAGTCAGCTCAGGGCAGGCCCCGCACTGCCCAGCCACCTGCACCCCCAGCCCCTGGCAGCCACAGATCCGCTGTTCTGGACGCTTCCCACAGACAGGGTCCAATGGTACGTGGCCTTGCGCGTGTGGCCTCCTGACCGAGCTTCGGGTTTTCTCGGCGCACCTGCGTCGTCGCAGGGGTTACAACCTTGTTCCCTTCCATGGCTGTCACCGCCTGTGTCAGAACGGCCCGTGCTCGTTCGTCCGCTGCCCAGGGGACCCTAAGGCGTGCTGAGTGGCAGTCCCTAGGGGAACGTAGCGAGGCCTTGGGTGTCGGTCATAAGAACCTCTGGAGCGGCTGAGTGGTGGTGTCTGCCATCTCCGGCTCCTCCCGGCCTCTGTGGGGTTGGGACCTTGGCTTTAGGCTGTTTACTCAAGGTCTTGTTTTCTCCTTGCTAGCGTATTTCAGGTTCCTTTCCTGGTGGCTTAGTCACACATGGGGGATGTTGGCACTTGGGAAAGGGGTCTCTGAGTGGAAGCTGGAGAGAGCAGTCGTGGGGGTGGTGGAACTGAG
Organism: Hyaena hyaena; assembly: GCF_003009895.1. NCBI lineage: Eukaryota > Metazoa > Chordata > Mammalia > Carnivora > Hyaenidae > Hyaena > Hyaena hyaena. The sequence continues at coordinate 1,263,085 of NW_024080917.1, read as the reverse complement.
GTGCGCGGGTCACGGCTCTGCGAGGTGACTGCTGGGGCCACGTTCAGCTCCTGTGGGACTCGGATCGCATGGAAGCACTGTGTCACCCTCAACCTCAGCGGGAGGTGGTCCAGGCGGGTGCCCACAACTGGGGCCTGCCCTCTTCATGTGCCGTAGGGCCAGCACGGCTCTAGGCAGCAGTTCTGCAGGAAAGAGGGGTGGACACTTTCTGTCCTGAGTCTGTCTTCGGACATTTCCAGAGCTTCTGGAAGCCTCCTGCTCATATCAAAGGCCAGGGCCTCGTGGGCAGGCTGGGATGTGTGCCCTCTGCCCCGGATGCATTGCTTCCACACGAAGGGGGATTGCTCAGGAGCTGGGGGAGAGTGGGTGTCAGTACTTGGAATCGTAGGGGCCGCGGCTCCTCTCCCGCGTGGCCCTGGGCCCGGTGTGGGGGGCGTTGGTCAGCAGGCGGCTCCCCTGATCGTGGGGCTGCCAGCCTCACGCGGAGCTCGGGCGGATTGTGTGCGTGCGGAGAGAGATGGGGGACAGACTGAACGGTCACACCCCACCTCCCCTGCCTCTGTAGAAGCCGGCCACACCGACATCCCAGTTTCTTCTGGGGCCCACGGCGCTGCCTGGACGTCACTCGTCTTCTAGCTCCTCCCTGGTCTTCTCGTTTATCACCTTATTTTGCAAATTTGAGAAGTGTCCCTGTGTTCCTGTGTGCTCTCCGCTCTGACTCCCCGGGGTTGGCGTCCCGCACGCCCCTCCCGTGCCGCGAGCTGGCCGACCCCGGCCTGGGCGTCCTCTCCTCTGACGCTGTGTCCATCCTTCATCTTTCAGTGTTCTCCCGCGGGCTGAAGAAGTCGTCCCAGGAGCTGTACGGTCTGATCTGCTACGGCGAGCTGCGCAAGAAGGTCGGGGGCTGTGAGTATGGGGCGCCAGGGGGTTCCCGCACGTGCTGCACCTGCTCCCCCCCAGGCCTGTTGTCCTGTCCTGTTGGGTCTTTGTGGCCAGAGTTCATCTCCTTGCAACCAGATTCTCGTTAGACGGATGGCTGCTCTGGCCTTCCTGGGCCACCAAGTGGTTAGCAACTGACCTCGCCTCCCCGTGAGACCTCCGATGAGAGGGGCATACTTGTCTCTGTGGGTGTCGCTGGCCTCCGTCACACGGGGAAGAGCACTTGCCATAGGGCCGCTCCTGAGGCCCAGAGGGGTGGCTGGGCGGGGGTGTGGAGGAAGCAGAGGGGCGGGGGGACGGGTGTTTACTGATTGCTCGCACATGCCAGCCTGGCCCTCCCTGCGTCCTCTGGTGGGCACTGCCCACGTCTCAGCCCATGTGCCCTTGGCCTGTCTGACTCTGCGTGACGCTGGCCTTGATCTCCTGTAAGCACCTTGCTCCCTAACCTCGGGCTGCTTACTGTCTCCCCCCCCCCCCGCCCCAGGCATAGCGGGATCCCCCGGGCTTGGACCTCAGCTGCTCTTCCTGCCACCCTGCGGCTCAGCTGACCCAGTGCTGCTGGTGCCTCGTCGGGCCCTCCCAGCCCAGCTGCGCGTCACACTCACATCCATTCTCTCACGTGCACAGGAATGTGCGCACCCTTTGAGGCTCTGTCTGAGCCCCCACCCGCCTCCCCCCTCCTCACAAGGACCCTGTTGTGTCGTTTTGGGAGTCTGCAGAGAGGGCAGGCTTGGGCCTCCTCGAGCAGGGCGCCGTGCACACCACAGCCTCTTCCAGGCTGTGCAGGAGCGGCGCTCAGGGCCTGCCTGTAATGGACGCGCCGTTTCTCCCCGAGCTCTCCGCACACGCGCGACTCCTGGGGCAGTGGACGTGGTGTCTCTGCTGTGCTCCGGGGACTCGGGCACGCGCCCCCTTGTGTCCCACCTCGTGGCAGCTCTTCTCCTGGGCCTTGTCCCTGGGGCTCAGGGTGCTCTGGTCTGATGGAAACAAGTGACTGTGGGCTCCGTGGCTGGGAAGTGACAGGTTGCGCTTTGCCCCCAGGACTGGGTCTCAGGCTGGGGCCGTTCCTCCTGCCACGGCAGCTGGTGTGGGGCGGGGACCGCCATGTGTTTAGACGGTTCTTCCTTAAAGCGTGGCTTCTTGGCTGCCGCCTTTCTGGTGACTCGAACCCTCATGGTCCCCCGGGCCTTTTGTCTGTCCGCCTGCCAGACCCAGGACCAACGGACCCTTCCCTCCTCTTTTGCCCGTTAGCTTCTGTCTACCCTTTGCTCTCTGCTCAGGTGCCCGTGGGCCTCCAGGACGGGCTGGGCCCTGGGCCACATGCTTGGCCCCACACACGCTGCCGTCAGGTGGGAGTCCCTGCCGTCCTGTGCGGTGGCGGGTGCTGGTGCGCTGGGCGCCCGGGCACGAGCAAGGCTGCACACCGGCCTCTTCACCGCTGTGCCTTCTTGCCGTGGGCCCAGCTCCGTCCCGACCATGTCCCTTCGGTGTGCGGGGCTGGCCTTGCTCTGTGTTGACACGCAGTCATTGAGTGTGTTTGTGAGTTCCTTTAGTGATGAGACAGCTGTAAAGTAGTAGCTAGTCTTTATTCCTTTCTTTTTTTTTTTCTTTTTCTTTCTTTTTTTTTTTTTACAGATAGTTTATTGTGAAATTAGTTTCCACATAACACCCAGTGCTCATCATTCCACATAACACGAGTGCCCTCCTCCATGCCCATCTTCCCCCTCCCCCCCACATCCATCAGTCCTCAGTTTTTGTTAGCATTCAAAAGTCTCTCATGGTTTGCCTCCCTCCCCCTCCCCCACCATTTCCCTCCTTCTTCTCCTCCTTGTTCCTCAGTTAAGTTCCTCCTAATCCTCCTATACGTGCAAACATATGGTATTTGTCCTTCTCTGCCTGACTTATTTCGCTCAGCATAACACCCTCAAGGTCCATCCATGTTGCTACACGAGGCCAGATTTCATTCTTTCTCGTTGCCATGTAGTATTCCATGGTATAGATAAACCACATCTTCTTGATCCATTCGTCCGTTGATGGACACTTAGGCTCTTTCCATGTTTTGGCTGTTGTTGAGAGTGCTGCTATGAACATTGGGGTTCTTTTTTCATTTTTAATGTTCATCTTTGGGAGTGAGAGTGAGCCACTGCAGAGGAGGGGTAGAGAGAGAGGGAGAGAGAATTCTAAGCAGGCTCTATGCTGTCAGCTCAGAGCCCAACACAGGGCTTGATCCCATGAACTGTGAGGTCATGACCTGAGCCAGGATCAGGAGACAGATGCTTAACCGACGGAACCACCCAGGCATCCCTAGGTTGAAAGGCGTTTTTGCTGGAGGGAGAGCTCTGGTTTGCTCAGTTCTCCTTTCTTCGCTTTGAAGCTGTTATTCCCCGCGTCTGACCACACTGTCCGCTCACCCTTCCTCACTCCTCTGCAGGGGACGCGCTACTTTCCTGGGGCTGCTCTAAGGATCTTGTTCTTGTCTTGATTTTCAGTCTGGATGTGTGTTCGTGGCCTGTTGTTTTCTCCCCCAAAACGTACGGAAGGGTTCAAAGAGTTTTGCAGTGACCCGCAAACCCCCGCTGCGTCCCGGGGTGCCCTGCGTGCTCCCTGTGTCCTCTGTCGAGGAAGCACTAACACCGGGAGGGCAGAACAATGTGGCGTCTGCTCTAGCGAGCGCACAGGTCTCTCATCCACCCGGGGCGCCTGGAGATCCCCAGCAGATGACTTCAGCCCCACAGATGACCCAAGCCCAGCGGCAGAAGCGTGCCCGCTGGGCACCATGAGAAGCGAGTCTCTGAGCTCGGAGGCTCAGTGTGGCAGAGGTCTGGGGAGGAGGCAGGCAGCGTCCCCCTAAGAAAGTCCCCATGGAAGGAGGGACGTGCGGGTGCAGACGGAACAGGGTCGCAGATGGAGCCGCGGCTGCGGAGAGGTGGTGTCGTGGAAATCCTTGAATGTTGCAAAAAGGAACTGGGGTGATCACTTTCTGCTTGAAGTTACTTACATGGGACTCTTGACCCGTTTTGCCCCGAAGCACTCCATGGTCACGTTTATTTACTTCTGCCTTTAGGTATGGACGACAAGAACGCCACGAAGCTGAACGAGCTCATCCAGGCAGGGTGAGTAGGCCCGTCATGTGGGGCATTGCTGTCGCGTGGGGCGCATGCACCCTTCCCTGAGATGCGGAGCCGGGAATACGAGGGGCGGTCTATCCCTTTTGTCACCAAGGATTCTGCAGTGCAGACCTCCCCAGGGTTCAAGCTCACAGCCTCTTAGAGCCCCTGGAGAGCAGGGGGACCTGGCCTGGGCCGCTCCCCATCCTGTGCTTCCCTCGGGTCCCTTGTGGGGGCGGCAGCATCCACGCAGGCCTCCCTGCCCCCTGTGCCCGCCCCCGCCCCCACCTGCACATTGGGGAGCACCTTCTCCTCTCGCCAGAGCGGTCCCTCTTCTGCTGGCCTGTGGCCCCCGGCCCCTTCCCTGTGCGGCCCTTTCCACGCCGGCTGGCACTCCGTGCCCACGAGGCAAAGCGGGGTCTGACGCCGTGTTCTGCCCTCACTCGCATGATTTGCCCTGCTCGCTCAGCCCGACTGCAGTGGCCATTCCTGCTGCAGAGGTGGCGTGCGGCCCCTGCCCCATGCCCCATCTTCGGTCGTCCATGGCCCTTCGCCCACTGGTGCCCAGTCCGGAGTTGGCCTTGGAGCCCTCCTGCGCTGTGTCAGCCCCGCCGGGGTCCCGGCCTGCAGCCGCCGTCTGACTTGGCGGCCCTCCGGCCCTGTGACTGCCCAGTCTTCCCTCTTGCCTCGCCCCTGCCGGGACCGTCCCAATGCTGTGCTGAGCTTCGTGCCTCTGTGTGCCCTCCGTGGGCTGTTTAGCGCTCCCCGGGGCCTCCATTCCCTTTCCTGGGCGAGGGGCCCCAGGTCTAACTTGTCCTTCATCTTTGTCTCTCGGTTTATAAGTCCCGTTGGGTCCTCGACGTCTCCTGGACCCCCGTTGGAAGTCTCCAGCAGTTTTCTTGGGAAAGCCCCCGACCCCACACGCAGGGCTCTCGTGGCCGCTGCTCGCGTTGGTCCCCAGTCAGGTGGAGGCAGTGTAGCCTGGCCTGTCCAGCCTGGTTCCGCCCGGCCTCTCAGAGCTGCTCTGGCCCCGGGGCCCTGACCACCCCCGTTCAGCGGGTTCTGCGTGCGTGGATTTCTCACCCGGCCTGGCCCTCGCCAGCCTGCCATGTCTGTCCCGCCCCCTGGGCACTCTGCCCAGCCACCCCCCAGGCCCCTGCTTCCTCTGCACACACGGTCTCCCTGCACCCCTGGTCCCTTTTCTCCCTCCTCCTGGTGTCGGATGGCCTGCAGGCCCCTGTCCCTCAGCTGTGAGCCCATGACAGGGGGCCGGCCGCGTGACTTCTGCTCTGGCCGCAGCCCAGCATCCCCCTCACGGATGCTCCTGTTCAGTCCGGGGCTGATTTCTGTGAACCAGCCTGTGGTGGCGGCTGTGCGGGAGAGCCCCTATTCACCCCTGCTGCTGGAGAGTGCAGGTTGCCTCAAACACACTCGTGTCTGTGAGCAGACAGGGCCTCCTGGAGGCCGCCACCCGCTGCCTTGTGGGTCATTTGTCATGCCCCCTCCCACCCCCCTGCCTGCTGCAGTTTCTGAGTTTGTGGGCTCTTTGAGTGGCCTGTGTGCCCGAGGAACCTTGGAGGGAAGGCAAAGCGTCCTTGGCTGAGGGGGTTTCTTACCTTACTGTCCGCCCAGCGCAGGGAGCTGCCCCGTGAGGCGGAGTGCTCTCCCCAGATGCAGCTTTGGGGGCTCTCACTCGCCCTTGTATTTGAGTCGCCCTGGCGTCCTTGGCCGAGCCTCCCCCTGGCTCTTTGTGTTCAGGGCGAGTGCGGTGAGTTCATGGGAAAGCCCTCAGCTTGTTGGGCTCTGCCTCAGTCTCCTTGGAGGCCTGCGCAGAGAGAGGGTGGCCTCCCGGGTTTCCAGAAAGGTATGTGGGCCTGATGCGTCACCCTTAATCCGCTATGAGGAAGGCACGTTCTGATAAGTTTGAAAGTGGCCAGTCAGTCGTAGGGCCTGTTGGAGACTGGAGAGCCCTGGGCCCTGAGCTGGGGGCCTGAAGGTCCGGGTAACCACAGACACGGCGCCAGGTGCCCTTGGTCTCAAAGAGACCATCACAGTGAAGCCCAGAGGTGATGTGATGGTCAGGCTGGTTCCGGACGAGCCGGGGCTCCTGTTTGCTTTGGACGTTTACATTTGGATTGTGACTGAAAATAGTAAATGTGCACTAGTCTGCACCGACGCGATCAGAGATTGGGTGACCCTGTGGGGTACGAGGGATGAACGTCCTGTGTGGAGTTCCGTGTCACTCATGTAGAGCCTCCACCTGCCGGGAAGGGAGCACAGCTCCCTCCGCCTTGGGCGTGGGCTGCACGCAGGGAGGCGGGAAGGAGCTACCTGGACACCACCTCACCCCAAGAACAAGGTCAAGGCTGACTGTGGCAGGTCAGGTTGAGGGCGTGGGAGGGTGTCTGCCTTCCCCAGTAAATCCTATGAATCTGCAGGGGTGTGGGCTGCAGCCGGAGTCACACTGCAGCTCCTTCCTGCACCCACTGGGGGGGACTCGCTGCAGGGACGCCCTTGGAGCCTCCTTCCTGCTCAGCCCTATGAGTGCCAGTTTGCTGTGACTCCACCCAGATGAAGAAGGGGGATCAGTGTTTACAACCCACCTCCCCAGGACCCGCCTTGTACCACCGCCCTCTGCTCAGGGTAGGAAGGAAGCGGACAGACAGGCACTGTTCATAGTGGTGGGCGTGGGCACACAGGTGTCAGAGCTTTGGCTGGCGGCAGGGGTGCCCACAGTGGTGTTTGCAGACAGCGGGAGACCTGTCTGCGGCCTCTGACCCCACAGCCCCACCTCTAGGGAGTGGTCAGATCAGTGGTGAGCCACCCTGGTAACATCTCAGATTCGCTCTTGATAGCGAAGGGGCGACACAGAGAGACCAGTTCCTGGGCGGGACCTGGGGCCTGTGTTCTTTGTGTTTGGAAGTGACGTGGGTTGCGTGCGGGGCTGCAGTGGGGTGGCTCAGTGTGTGGCTTCCACCTCACACCGGGGTCTCTTCAGGTGGTAGATGCAAGAGGCGCTCCTGTTTTCTGTTTTTGTTTTTTTTTATTGTTTATTTTTGAGAGAGAGAGAGATTGTGAGCAGAGGAGGGGCAGAGAGAGAGGGAGACACAGAATCCAAAGCAGGCTCCAGGCTCTGAGCTGTCAGCACAGAGTCTGACTCGGGGCTAGAACTCAGGAGCCGTGAGATCATGACCTGAACCGAAGTCAGATGCTTAATCAGCTGAGCCACCCAGGTGGTGGGATGCCCTGTTCTTGACTTCACAGGTGTCTTTTATTATTTGAATCATTAACGAGAGTGCTTTTGTCTGTTTAGAAAAGTTCCACATTGGGGAAAGGTGTTCTTTTTTATTAGCTTTAATCTGCTATTACTACACTTGCTCTTTGGAACCACGTTTATAAAAATGCATCTGTCTGTATTTCTGGCAGCAAAAATATAACATTTGTGGCTTCAGCCTTGGCTGGGCCTCATCAAGCGTGGGTGCTGTTGCTGCCTGGTGGTAGAACCGTCTAGGAGCCCTTGGAGGGCTGTGGGGTGAGGGAGGGACCCCTACCCACCCCGTGCTGGCCCTGAGACCTCAGGGGTCCGGGACGGGTAGGAGGCAGCTCCAGTGTGGATCTTGCGAGGCCCTGGGCTCCAGGAGGTTGAGCACAAGGTGTGGATCCTGGCTCCTGCCTCCGCCCTCCTCCAGGCCCCGTCACCGTGTCTGTTGCCAGGGTGGGCGCTCTGGAGAGTCGCCGGAACACCGCTGTGGGTGGCCGCTGCACGCCTCATTGGGATTCGGGTGTCTGACTGCTGTTTCCTTCTGCCGCCCCATCCGGGACGCTCCCTCTGCCCTCAGTGACAGGCTCTTGCTCATCCCTCAGCTGTGAACTGCGAGGCCCCTCCCCAGCCCTGGGACTCCGTGAGGCCTGGATGTCCTGCGTCTTTCATGGTGACTGGTCAGCACGGCACTCCATCGGTGCCCCGGGTGCTCACCTGTCCGGCCCCTGACCAGTCAGCCCGGGTTCCGGGGGTGTCCCCGCCATGCCCCCCACTGCAGATCCCAGGCAGAGAAGCTCGTTGACGCCAGGTGCCACCAGCTGCTTTGTCTGCCTGGATACACGAGTGTTAGACACCAAACTTCTCTGTGTCTGAGAAGCAAGATGGTCACTCTTAATCTTCCAGGAGATTTCATTATGAAAGAGGTCAACTATCAGAAAGGTTGAGACCGCGGTGCGGCAGGCAGCTGCGTACCCTCACCGAGCTTCACCGGGGCAAGAGTGTGTCCACAGCGTGCGCTCACCTGCACCGGCTCTGGGCGACGGAGAGGGCGGCCCCGGCGCGCGCAGGGGTGTTACTTGTTCTGTCGTGTTTTGATGTGTCCTCCCCTGCTGGACCGCAGGCTCACCTGCGACCCGTGGCGCATGCCGCTCTCGGTGCTTGGGTCTGGGCAGGTGTCTTCAGCGTGTGTCTCACGATAGCGCAGAAACAGCAGCGAGATGTGCGGTGACCTGAGGTGCTGGTCCGGGGTCCTGCAGAGTCGTGCCACCGCCCCGAATGTCCCCCGTACCCCACCCATCATTCCCCTCCTCCTGGCCCCCCGTGACCTCCCACCCAGACTGTCTGCACAGCCGCCTTTTCTAGAACACCGCTGAGTTGGTGTTGCACGGCCGACGTTCTTCTCAAACTGGCTTCTTTCACTTACTGTTCTGAGTTCTAAATGGTGCACGGAGTTGAATGCCACCCCCATCCAGATACGGGGGTGCTGTCACCCCCGGACCTCCTCATGGCCGCCCCCCGTGCTCAGCCCCAGCAGCCCCTCAGCTGCTCTCTGTCCCCCATGGTCCTGCCTTTCCCAGAATGCCATCCAGATGGGGTCATGCCACGTGTGGCCTTCGGAGGTTGGCGACGTTCACTCAGCTGTGTCCTCTTGAGTTCTGTCCCTGTGAGTCCATAGTTCGTGCCTTTTCCTGCAGAGCAGCGTCCCCATCGTGGCCGTCCCTCGGTCTGTCCGCCGGTGAGTATGTGTTCCGGGTCACCCGGGCTGGTCCACAGGTGGGCCTGTGCCACCCTCCAGGGATGTCCCAGGTGCTGCCCCCACCCTGCACGCTCCGCCTTCACGCCATTCAGAGCCGTCCTCATGGGCCACAGCGGCATTTCCTGGTGGTGGTGGTGTACGTTTCCCTGGTGACTGACCATGTTGAGCATCTGGTGCTTGTCTGTCTCTGGTGACGGGCTTGCTCAGATCTTGTGCCTGTTTCCTTATCACTGAGTTTAGAGAGTTGCTAACGTGTCGTCCGATGGGGTTCATGAGCAAATAGCTTGGAAAGAATTCTTGAGACCTCTTGGGTGCAAAAAGTGATTTTATTAAAGCAGGACAGGACCCGTGAGGCAGGAAGAGCGGCACTGGGTTGTGAGGAGTGGCTGAGTAGGTACTTTTAGGTTAGTGGGGGTGGGGGGCAGCCCGAGTCTCTAAGGGATTTGGAAGCAAGGCTTTCAGGACCTTGAGGGGCTCGCTGCTGTCGTGGTAAGGTGAGGCCAGGAAGGTCACGCTGTGCAGGATCCTAGTGTTGGGGCTGCGGGCGGTAAAGAGGTTTAACGGAAACTGCATTTTCTTCCCTTTGTTTCCCTCCTCCCAGACGTGAGTTTGGTGTTGCATAGGCAACGGGCAAAATTTCCCCTGGTCCACGGCTTGTCCCGCTTTCGTGGCAGCCAGTCCCGCTGAGGCGCCGTCTGCCACCTCCGTGTTGGGGCCGCGATCTTGGTCTCCTCCGAGGACTTTGTGTGCCCGAAAGTCACGCTGCTGCGCGTCTTTGTGTGCGAGTCGTGTGGTTGGAAATTTCGGTCCGTGACGTGTGGCGTGCGGTTCACGCGGGGTCGGTTTCAGCCTGTGTGTGTCCACTCACTCCAGCGCCGTCCGTTGGGAGTGCTGTCCTTCCTCCCTTGGCGCTTCTGCACCCTCGTGTAAAGCCTGCGGGTCTGCTGTGTGGGTCTGACTCCAGGTTTCCCTCCGTCCCGCTGCCTGGTGTGTCCCTTCCCCCAGCCGCACACCCTGCTTCCCACGACCAGCGCGAGCGGCCCCGACAGGTGAAGCGGGTGGGGACGGTCAGTCCAGTGTGCCGAGAACTGCGGCTTCCTGTAAGGCCGTAACTCGTGGAGCATTTATTTAAGTACCTTCCCGTGCAGGCCTCTCACGCAGCCGTGCTCGGTGACCTGTGGATGTCCTTGTGTTAGCAGCTGTGGGACTCTGGAGCAAACGGCCCGACGGGAGCTCCGGGGTCCCCTCCCCTGGGATGCTCACGGGCGGGCAGCACAGACTCGTCATGTGATTCTGCAGACAGGAAAGCCAGGCCCCTGTGCATTGCACGTAGAGGAATTAACTTGTTGCCTGTTGTGTCAAACCAGCAACAGTGGGCGTGTGCACGGAGCCCTCCGTGTGAAGCTTTCTCTGTCCGAGGTCACATTGTGAGTCTTTCGCAGCTGCCCGTGCCCTGGGGGCGCAGCCACCTTCCCTCCCAGAGCTGAGCTCCAGCATGGCTTTGCCCCACAGTCTCTGGCTTCAGGCCACTCATAGAATTTCTATTTGAGAGAAACAGACGGATTGTAATCTCAGAATGTTTTCTGGTCATACCAGAGGGCTGCTCAATTTCACTTTAAAAAAAAAAAAAAAAGGAAGTCAGGAAACAGTTTAACGGAAAATATGATTATCGCAAACGCAGGTGCCTCACAGCACGGCCTCTCCCACTCTGTGTTGTTGGCCTGGCTCAGAGAGGCCCGCCAGCCCCAGAGCCACCCCTGTCACTGCAGCCAGGCAGGGACCGAGTCAGTCTGGAACACGTCTGTTTCCCAAACTGAGATCATTGCGCTGCAAGCGTTTGGTCTTAGTAGAGCGAGGTGCACGTTCCGCATCAACGCCGTCCTCTGAATCGTGCCACCTGACCCGTGAGGGGAGCAGGCCTCCCGGGGTCCCCTGGTCTCTGGGCAGCCTGCCTGTACCTCCGTGCCGCTCTCGGCGTCCCGCGTCTGATTCCCGGCACCGCTGGGTGCGCGCAGCGGCGGCTCCTGCGGATGTGTTGCTGCTGGAATCCCTGTGAGTGAGCGGGTTGCCCGCGGCTGTCAGCCCTGGCCCCACATGTCACCTCCTGCTTGGCCTCAGAAACATTCACGGGGGCCAGTGGTGACATCTACCCTTTCGGGGACGCATGTTGGAAATGCAAGCGTCTTTCCTTCCAAAGAGGAGGGCCGTGTGGCCTTGTTTTCAGAGAGGAGGCTGGGACATACTGTGCCGTGGGCAGGCCTCCGCTGCGGGGCACCCTTGGCCTTCTGAGCTCCAGTTTCAGGCAGTATTGTTTCCGGGAGATACTTTGTAAAGTTATCTGAGTGAGGTAGTGATACAGTCTCGTAAAAACGTCAAATGGTACAAACCTCAGTGTACTACAGCAGTGCACCCCCAGCCCCCGCCCCACCTCACTCTCCAAAAGTAACGGTGCACACAAATGCCGCGTGTGTCCTGTGCTAAGCAAGTATGGATAGAACTCTCACTTTTTTTCACATCCTTGTGCGTTCTGTAACTTCTTCTCTGAGGTTTTCTTAGAAATGAATTGGCAGGGGCAGCCCAGCTCTCCTGGAGGGGGTCTCAGCCGGCCAGCGTTCGAAAAACTGGTTGACACACAGTGGTAAACGGTATACACTGACCTTGACCAATTTTCCAAAATGAAAACCTCATTCGTTCCCTGGCACCGGGTGGCTCATCCCGGAGATCCGTGATGGGTATGGCAGCTGCAGGCGACACGCATCCTTTGTGACTTAGCAGAGGCGGAGTGAGAGCAGCAGGGCCCAGGGCGGTGGCCCTGTGGCGCCTTTGGAGTGGTCTTGCCTGTGCGTGACTTCACTGCCGCTTCGCAAAGCAACCAGCCTTTATTATTTCCGAAGCGTTCTAAGTGTGCTTTTTGAATGGAGCTTTTATGACTTTTGTATTCATTGGTTATGTGGAGTTACTTTAATTTGGGTCACTTGGACATTATATAAATCCTGGCTGAAGCAGTGTCCAGATGAAGTGTCACCCACAGCCGTGACAGTCTGGGCCTGCCCGCAGCTCAGTTCTGGAGAGCACGAGCAAGTGGCACTGTGCCTGCCGGCTGCAAGGGGCCCAGACTCCCTGGGCGCCGCTGCTATGGTTTAGGATGGTGCTCACCACGAGGGGGGCTTCAGACCTTCTCTCGAAGGGCTCCCGAGGTGGAAGGGGAGGAGAGAAGGGCATGCATTTGATGTCTGATGGGGGCTCCTGTGAAGTGGATGCAGGGGACAGACAGCAGGTGGCGCCACGCCAGTCACCAGGCCAGAGGGCGGGCAGGTGTCCTCTGCAGTGTGAGGCTGGAGCAGGAGCAGAGCCGGACCGCCAGGGTCGTGACGAGGTCTCGCCGTGGACCGTCGCAGCTTCATGGGACTCTCATCTGTCCAAGCTCTGTGTGTGCTGGGCGCGCTGGCCCTGTGTGTGCTGGGCAGGGAGCAGCTGGTCACGTAGAGGCTTCACTGTTCCCATGAAACTCCGTCCGCAGGGCCACCACCGTGCGCTACAAAGGGAGAAACCTGAGGATCAAAGCGCCTATGTGCCGAGCCCTGAAGAAGCTCTGTGACCCGGACGGTACGTGAACACGGATGTGGGGAGGGGCCCGCGCGGGCTCACGATGGACTGGCCGAGTCGCAGGTGCGTCTCATGCCTGCTCCGAGTCTGCTGAGTGTGGTGCCGCGGGTTGGCTGCCCCTGCACTTGAAACCCCTTGTCACGGCAGTGCCTCCGCATAGGAAATCAGGCTCAGCAGCCCCGCTAGTTCGGACGAGGTGGCAGCCGGTGTCGCAGGCAGCTCTCTCATTTCCCGTTGCGTCCTGGCCCGTGGCCCTGGCTCACAGATGCACCAGTGGCCATGTCACAGCCCTCCTTCAGAGCGCAGAGCCTCGCGTCAGCCTTGCTCTCCCTCTCGGGGCCATCTGCCCGGAGTGCCTCTTCGTGTTTTGCGCTTATGTCTGTGTGCCTGGCTTTCATGGCCCCTCCTGTCATAGGCTTGAGTGACGACGAGGACCAGAAGCCGGTGCGCCTGCCCCTGAAAGTCCCTGTGGAGCTGCAGCCGAGGAACAACCACGCCTGGGCCCGGGTCCAGAGCCTGGCCCAGAACCCGAGGCTCAGGTAATGTGGCCTTTGGCCTCCGCGGGGGGCAGCTGGGCTCCCCCTGTGCTCCAAACAGGCCTTCGCGCTCTCTGGCTCCACGTGCGCTCACCGCAGCCCTCCGACCCAGGGGTCCCACGCAGGCAGGTGCTTGCGGGCCAAGCACGGGGTGCAGGGTGATGTGGTTTGCAGGTCAAAGGCCTCAGAGCCTTTCTGTCATGTTTTCCCTCCGAACCCCTTTCCGCTCCTCTCTCACCATCTCCCCGGACACGTGCAGGGCACGCTCTGGATGTGAACCGTCTTCCGTTTACGCCTCTTTTTTGTTTGAGGCAAATTTCTCATAACATAGAATTAACCGTCAGTCACCTGAACGTGTCTGACTCCAGGGCCTTGAGGACCTTCCCACGGTGTTGTACGAGGATCTCCTGTCTCGCTCCAGAACATTTCGTTACCCCAGAAGGAGGCCTTTCAACCAAACTGCCCTCAACAGTGGCCTCCAGCCATTGCCCATCTGTTGTCTGTCTCTAGATTTGCCTGTTGGGGATAGTTCACTAAAGAGAATGGGCCCCACTTGGTTTTCAGTCTGGCTTTTTTCAAGGATTGGGACTTTTTTTTTTTTTTTAATTTAAAAATTTTTTTAAATGTTTGCTTAATTTTGAGAGAGAGAGAACAGAGGGGGAGTGGCGGAGTGAGGGAGATGCAGAATCTGAAGCAAGCTCCAGGCTCTGAGCTGTGTCAGCAAAGAGCCCGATGTAGGGTTCAAATTCGTGACAGTGACATCATGACCTGAGCCAAAGTTGGACACTTTACCGAGTGAGCCACCCAGGTGCTCCCTGGGAACGGGACTGTTTTGAGGTTCATTTGTGTCTGGACCTCGTTGTTTCCTTGTTTTAAATTTTCTTGGTATTGATTAAGGCTGGTCAGGCCACACTTCCTGGACCCAAAAGGCGCTAACAGAGTAGAATGGTGGCTCATACCACAGCCCGTGTCCTGATGGAGATCTTGTTCTGTGTGTAAAGGGCACGGGGGAATCGCTTTTTTTTTAAACAGTTTCATGTGAGTTTGTAGTTATTTCAGTTTAAACGGTTCGTTTTTAAGAAAAGGAGTGTGTGGCCTGCTTGGGGACCGTGGCCTCGGCCCTTCCTTTGATGCCCCTTCTGCAATCACATGTCCTCACCTTGCTGCCTCGGCCTCGCCCTACCCTTCAGAGAGTCCCCTTCTGTGTAATGGCCACCTTGTCCCACCCGTGGTTTCTCTGTAGGATGATCGTGGAGCTGCACCGGAAGGTCTCCAGCCTCATCGAATTCTTGAAACAGAAGTGGGCGCTCCACGAAGTGCGGATTGTATCCTTTTCCCGCTAGAGCAAACTCGCCCAAGCTCCGCAGCCGCTGCTGCCCGAGGATGGGGTCTCGCTTCTCTGGCCCGAGAGTGCAGTGGGCCCGCGGGGTGGCGTAGAGCTGGAGCTAACCCTGCAGCCACTTGTCCTTGGGCTCAGGTGTCTGGCCCACGTGCCTGGGGTAAGGGGGCATGCAAAGCGTCCCCGCCAGCGGGCTGAGCAGGACGGTAAGGACGGCCCAAGACACCCTGTGTCCGTGACCGCCCTGGCCGGCGGAGGTTGTTGGGCGCGTGGTCCGTGAGGGAGGAGGCACGGGCGGTGCTGTGTGCCAGGCAGCGCGGGGCCTGCTGCTGCGGCTGCTCCTTGACCTCCCTGACAGCGGAAGACGCTAGAGGACCGGCAGCTGCAACACTCGCTCGCCGCGCCCGCGCAGGAGAAGGTGGCGCTGCACCTGTTCCCTGGGGAGAGCTGCACGCTCACGCCGCTGCCGGGCGTGGCCCGCGTGGTGCACTCCAAAGCCTTCTGCACGGTGCACTGGCAGGAGGGCGGCCGGTGCAGGCAGAGTGCCAGGGACACCCACACGTTGCCTCCGGCGCAGATCCTGGGCATCCAGAGCGGCCAGGGCACAGCCAGGGGTCAGGTGAAGTGTCCCCGGGGTGGCGCTGAGGGCAAGGGCCCGGGACGTCCCCCTCCGTCCACCGACGCGTCGCAGAGCTCTGGAGAGAGTTCCCCTGAAAGTGCCCCCGGGGAGGGGGCCGCTGCAAGCCTTAGTGGCCTAGACCCGCCCGACAGGCTCCAGGAGAAGACCCCCGCTGCCGGTCCTGCAGACGGCCCCGCCCGAGAGCCCGGGGGCGCGCCGTGCACCTGCGGCCGGCTCCCAGAGCTGGAGGACGAGCTCTCCCTCCTTGACCCCTTTCCCCGCTACATGAAGTCCTGCCAGGACCTCATCATCCCCGAGCAGTGCCGGTGCGCGGACTCGCGGCCCCCGGGGTGCGCCTCCCCAGAGGCTCGCGGCCCCGGCGGCGCGGAGGCTCCGGACCTCGCCCGCGCCGGGGCCCCCTCCCCCGTCCGGGCGCCCTCGGGGCCAGAGCCTCAGCCCAGCCCCGGGCTCCAGCCAGATGTTTGCACTAAAGACGCGGCAGATGCACCCGTGGAGGAGCCCCTGCCCCAGGGCCAGCCTGCCGCCAAGCCCCCGAGGGACGTCCCCGCCGGCCGGCTCGCGCAGCAGCTCCGAGAGGAGGGCTGGAGCCTGCAGACCTCCGAGAGCCTCACGCTGGCTGAAGTCTACCTCATGATGGGCAAGCCGAACAAGCTGCAGCTCGAGTACGACTGGCTGGCCGTGCTGGGCCCCGAGGGCCAGGCCTCCGGGGGGCAGGCGCAGGGTCCCCGTGGCAGCGGCTCCCCGCCACCCACCTTTCACAAGCAGCGCCTGCTCAGCTGCCTCTTGAAGCTCATCTCCACTGAGGTCAACCCCAGGCCGGTGAGTGCGCCCCGGGCCCAGCGGGGGGGACGGCGCAGGGACCCGGAGGCCAGGGGTGTCGCAGAGCAGGCCCCTGCTGTGCTGCCGGCACAGCCCCCGACCGCCGTGCCCTGCCAGGCTGCAGCGATGACGCAGAGCCCTCGCGTGCGGGCCGAGGGGACGGCGACGCGGCAGCCACGTCCAGGGGCCCGCGGGGATGGGCTTCAGCTGCGGTCAGGAATGTTGGCAGTTTCCGCGGTCCTGGAGGACCGTGGCCCAGCCTCAGAGGAGGGAGAGGGGCGAGGACGGACAGGGTGCTGGCTGCACCCAGGCAGCTGCTGCGGTCCAGGAGGCAGGGTGAGGGCTCCGGGGCCCCTCGGGAGGCTCTGTGGTGGGTGCCCCCAAAGCCAGGGGAGTGGCTGAGACCCCCTCCCTGGGCCCAGTCAGCAGAGACGGGTGGGGGCAAGGTGCCACCGACGAGAAAGTCCAGTGGGCTCCCCTGGGCACGGAGAACAGGGTCTGCTGCGGGGGCTCCTGATTTGCTGTGTGGGCTCCGTGCGGGTAGTGGGGGTTCGCGAATCCCTGGAGGCCAAGGTGGCCGGGAGGTAGTGGAGCTTCTGGACACAAGGGGACTGGGGTCCCTGTGGACCCTTCAGCGCCGAGTCACACCTTCTGCTTCTCCCGGGCAGGTGGCCCTCCGTGAACCTCCTGTAGAGCTTCTCTCCACCCTCCTCCCTCACCACCCCCCAACCTGGCTGCGTCCCTATACCCTGTAAGGCCTTTGCCTCAGGGAGGTGCTCCGTTAGCACATGCGCGGATCCATACCGGTGCCAGGGGGGAGATGGCTCTTGCAGAGCTGGTGGGGACTGGCCGCACCCCGCAGAGACCCTGCAGAGGCTGCGCGGGTGAGGCCCGAGGGTAAGCAGCGGCCTTTAGGTTTAGTGGTGTGGAGGCCAGTGACCCTTGGGCAGGCAGGGGCAGTGTTTGGGTAACTGGACGGAAATGAGGGATTTAGAAAGCGATTTCAAGTTGGGGTTTTGGAGGACACAGGATCGTGGGGAGACAGGAGCATGTCCAGCACCTTGGGGAAGGTGCCAAGCGGAGCCAGCCCCTGAGAAGCCTGGGGCAGCTGGGGACGTGGGTACTGACCTTGGCCGTGGCTGGGAGAGGAGGGTGGAGCAGCTTGGAAACACTGCAGAGAACTCAGAGCCGGTGCTCAGGCCCACGGCCCCAGGGTGGGGCCCCAGCAGCATCTCTGCATCTCTTTGTGGAGACTTGTGGGAGACGCACGTGCTCGCGGCCCAGAGACCATGTCCGCACCCCCAGACCCCAGGTGGTTCTGATGCGGCTCGGTTGTGAGAACCCAGTGGGGTAGAGGCCAGAGCTGAGCTTGGAGACCTTGAATGAACGACCCGACTGCCTGGGCCTGTGAGCAAGTACAGGGGATGCCCAGGCCCTCGACAGCCAGGACCTCTATCGGAAGCTGCTGGGCGTGCAGTTGGGTGGTTGGATCGTGGCACTAAATAAGCCACATAGGAGGGGACAGAGAGGGTAGGTCCCACAGGAAAAGGTGGGTGAGGGCTGTGGGGGTGGGCGTGGGGCACAGGAAGACACAGGGTCACTGAGCAAGCAGCTCGGGTAAGGCTGTGCTGACGGTGGGGGATGGGGTTCTCTAATTCACAGGAAACTGGACCCGGAGGGCCCTGGGGGTGGGCCCTGGGAAAGATGGGGGAGGAAGTCACCAGAGTGAGTCCTGAGGCGGGGTCAAGGGGGGTGTCTCCATGGTGGGGCCCCTGCGGCTCAGCAGCAGCCCACGCCCACACCTGCGGAACCCCGAGGTTGGCACCCGGGTCCGCACGGGGCTCTTCGGCCGTGAGCATGTCTAACTGTAGAAACCGCGTCCTCTGACTCAGGACCAGGACAGGCCAGGGCCTTCCCCTCAGGAGGGCCTTTTAAAACGTCCGGTTAGTACTACCAGCCATCAAGCAGCTCTCTGCAGCAGCGCGCTGCCTTCACGCCGTCCCACCCCCTGTCACCGCATGATGGGGTGGCCCATCTGTGTCACCTCCATGCAGCAAAGCCAGGAGGGGGAATGGTTGTGTCCCCGAGGGCCTGCCCATCCGGGGGTTTTAAAAGTGGGGTGCTGCCATGTGATTTGGGGACGCTGACCTTTGCCGTCGTGGATGTGTGGTTTCTGAGCCCGCTAGTGTCCCTCCAAGCTTGAGGGCGTTCTCCTGCATCCTGCCCGGGGCACCCATCCCAGAGCCATTGTCCACGGGCTGTTTGGCCACTCTGGTGGCCCATTTCTGTCCCAGGCTCCAGAAGGGAACGTCGGCTCCACGGCTGCAACGAGGCCCGCCCAGGAGGAGCAGCAGTCTGCTACCCCGCCGGGGAAGGTGGTGGCCGTCAGCTCCCGGAGTCCCCGCTGCCCGCGCAGCCAGTCTGCCCTGCGCAGCAGCAAGGCCTTCCCTCCGAGCGCCACGCCTTGCTCCTCAGGTGAGGCCGTCCGTCCCAGCTGCCCTCCTTGGTGTGCGGGCGGCCCAGAGCCCTGGGTGCGGACATGCCTGACTCCTGGCCCCCCGGCCCGGCCCGGCCAGCTGTTAGAGCAGAAACCCCCTCCCCTCGCGGGGACAGAGAGCGCAGGGCCTGGCACGTGAGGCTCTGAGGCCCTGCGGTGCCGGAGCCCGTGGGAAACGTGGGCCGGCCCTGCCAGTTACGTCACTCTGTGGGATTTCTGGGAGGTCAGCGGAAGCCGCTGTAACATGCCGAACTGGGGGCAGCAATCCATAGAGGGGCCTCTTTCCCTTATCTTAAAGGTGTTAAACTGTCAGGTTAAGGGCTTCCCGATCAGTTTAATACTGGCCTGCGCTGTGTCTCTGTCCCTGCCGTAGCTGCGGGGCAGCTGAAATTCAGGGTCGACGACCTGGGCTACCTTGTACCTGGGACAACAGGTGTTGAGGCCCGGCACGTCCTGTGCATCCTCGCCAGGCGTGCAGGGTGTTGTAATGGTCCCCGTAGGTGGGTGCCCTTGCCACAGAACCTCGGCTGTCCCGGACGTCATGAACACCCCACACCAGCTGGGGTCTCTGCATGACGACCACATGCCTTGGACAGGAAGCGGCCCCATGCCTTGTTCTAATCTGCCCACGTGGGTGTGGGGACTTCGTGGCCGGACAGAGTGTCCTGGTGTCCCGTGTGTTAGTGGTTCTCTAGGACTGTTTTCTGAGAACGTTCTGAGCGTGGCACTCGCTTTGTGATTTCTCTGTGTGGGGAATAGCTTGCCTCTTGAACCGAGAGCACCACGTGGTGGCCTCTGGGTGACCTAAGGCGGATCTGGTGGCCTGGCAGATGGATGCACAGGAGTCCGTGCTGGGCCTGGCCGCTGGATGGTGTGGTCTTCTACCTTCCGCTCTGTTTTTACAATTGCACAATTCAGCGCAGTCTTGGACATGCCTTCTCTTTCCGAATTGAGGATGCCTCTAGCCTGCTGCACGCGCAGTGCCAGAGCCCAGACTGGCGCGTAGAGGGCCTGTCTCTGGACGGCACGAGTAGGCGTTGAATCTTAAAGATCTATGATAACCGAAGGGAAGGGGACCCATCCCCACCGTGAAGCAAGGGTGTATGCGGGAGACAGCAGCGTCCCAAAGGAGTGTTCCTGAATAAATGTCTTCTGTCCTTTTATGACGGGCTGTTGCGTGTGACAGGCACTGAGGGCGAAGACTGGGGGCCGGCTCTGGACGCCGCGGCGGCAGAACTGCACGGCCGTCCAAACTGGCAGTTACTTTCTGGCCTTTTATAGAGAAAGCTTGCTGACCTCTTGTCTATGCAAGATGGTCTGGAAGGTTCTTCCAGCTCTGAAATGTCTTTGAAGGCCTGTCTGCACTTGGTGCTGGAGAGGAAAGTGGCAGAGCGCCTTTCCCAGCGCGGGCCAGGAGCTCACCCAGCAGGAGCTAGAGTTCCCGGGAGAAGACAGGAAGGCGGGTTTGGGGCCTGACAGCAGAGCAGTCATCCCGAGTTCCTTTCCGGTGTTCTTCCTGCGACCGTCCGCTCGTGCCGGGGGCGCTGCTGGGTGACGGCTGTGCTGCTCTCCTTGGCCTCCAGGTCTCAGAAACCCGCCGAGACCCCTGTTGGTGGCTGGACCCTCGAGCACGGGCAGCAGTGACTCAGACGGTGGCCTTTTCGCCGTCCCCACTACTTTGCCACCCAACAGCCGACACGGCAAGCTCTACTCTCCCAGTAAGGAGACAGAACTGACGTTCCGCCAGCACCTGAACTCCATCAGCGTAAGCGGGGTTGGCGCCCTGCCAGCGGGGTTGGGGGGGGCACATCCAGGGGCCCCAGGGGCTCGCTCTCAGGCCCAGTGCTGTCTCCTTGCAGATGCAGTCGGATTTCTTCCTGCCGAAGCCCAGGAAATTGCGGAACCGGCACCTGAGGAAGCCATTGGTGGTCCAGGTCAGGGCGCCCTCCCGCCCCTCGACCTTCCCGCAGGTCCCCCTGTGAGACAGGGAGTCCCTTGCCCCCTCCTTCCTTCCTGCACACGAGACGGAGTAGGAGCCGGGGCTCTGACGGTACTCTGAAGTAATAATACTCTTCACGTAGCGTGAAGACCCTGGGGAAAAAAAAAACGGGAAGTTGTGGGAATTCGAGTCCCACGAATGTCCCTTGTGGGGTTACGTCGAGGTTCTCGGGACGTCTGTTTATATGTAGTCAGCAGAAGCAGTCAGCAAGGTAGGGGGGAGCGGCCAGAGGCCAGGGCTCTCCGGACCCCGCGGGAGCCACGTCCAGCCCCGAGGGCACAGCCAGAGCTGGAGAGCCCGCGACAGCAGGGGTGTTGGTGTGCGCAGGTAGGATGAAAGGGGTGAGGCTGGAACTCTGCAAGGACATCGAGGAAACATGTGTTATTTTAGAGGGAACGCGTAGGTGTCTGTTGGTGCTGTCGATAGGCTCCTCCAAACCTCTTCCTGTCTTGAGATGAACTCATTTAGCAGTGAGCTTGCGCGGTGGGGCTGAAGCCGAGCGGGGTGTCCGGCGGCCCCCCAGCCGCGGATCGTACCCGGGGTAGCAGGGAGCAGACGCTCCCTGACAGCTCGTCAGAAGGACAGCAGGAGCCTCGCGCCACGTCCCATCCCTGCGCTGCTCACCTCACCCGCTTCCTCATGCGGGCGACGGGATGAGGCACAGGCGTCTGTGTGGTGCACCGACATCCTTTGTGTCCCTGTTACGGTGTTGTCACCGAGCTGGTTGGCTGGTACCTGGTGTGGTGGTGGGGGTGACGAATTACCACGCCTCACTCACAAAGTTGGTCACGGGCGCGTCTGCACAGAAGAAACTAACACGCGTGGGGTTTGACAGCATCTGCACTCGGAGGCTTCGGGGTCTTGGGACACGTCCCCCGTGGAGACGGGAGGAGGTTGTATCCAGGTCCCGCGTGCGCGGCGGCCCGAGTCCTGGCCCGGGGAAGCGGGAGAGTGCCCTCTGGCTCGTGGAAGCCTGTCCCCGACCGCAGACCTGCACGGCCTCGGGGGTGCTCCTTTGCTTAGTTTTGTAACAGTGTCATTGATTCGTGGTTAACACGGCGTCCAGTCTGGTGGGTACCGGTCAGCGTTTGCAGTGCATTCGCAGGGCCGTGTGCCCACCGCCGCCCTCTGGTCCCGGAACATTTCCACATTCCCTTAATTGCCCCTTCCGTCCAGATGCTGGCAGCCACTACCGCCACCAGCCCACTTTGTGTCTCTGTGGACTTACTTTCTTGAGTGTTTCACGTGCATGGAACCACCCGCAGTGTGTGGTCTCTGCGTTTACCGGTTTCAGAGTAGGTGTCGTTGGCACCCAGCCCTGGGCTTTCAGTCTCCTACCATCCAGGCTGCTGTCACATGCCCAGGGTGGACGGGAGGGGCCGCAGGAGCCCCGGCATTTCCTGCCCCCTCTGTGAGCCTGGTAGCACCCACCTTCTCTCTGCTCTGTGCCCGGCGCCTTGGGGAGCCTCTGCGGGGCAAGGAGACATCCCTTGAACATCAGCGGAGAATGCTCAGGTGCACCCGGAGCCGGAAACATCTGTTCACGTCTTACTTCAGTGACTGACGGTTTCACGCGTTCCCACACTCTCCTACTGGGTGGTAGAAGTCTAGCCGGCACTTAATTATACCCAGGAGACCTGGGCCAGGGAGCAGGGAGGGGTGGGCAGAGTGGCTCAGGCTCCTGCGTCAAGAGGAATCCCTATATTTTCTTGGCCACAGACGTGAGGAGTCACAGATCTGGGCTGTGTCTCCGGTGCCCACGAGCAGATGTGCGGGACTGGGGGCCTCTGGGTTAGCGGTGGGCCGTCCTGGCATCACTCCCCGGGGGTCTCTCCCAAGAGGCTCCAGCGTCTGGGGGCCCGGGGTCCGTGGACACAGCTGTCCTCAGGCTGTCCGGGGTGCCCTCGTGCCACCAGCTCTATGCTCCAGAGCCCCCTCTTATCCGGAGTGTCCCCCAGCCCATCGTCGTTTCCTAAGGGCCTGTCCCCCGCCTGAGCACTGGTCCTCTTCCCCCCCACAGAGAACGCTGCTTCCCCGGCCCTCTGAAAACCAGTCCCACAACGTCTGCTCCTTCTCCATCCTGTCCAACTCGT
The DNA here is from genome assembly GCF_003009895.1 of Hyaena hyaena. Classification (NCBI taxonomy): domain Eukaryota; kingdom Metazoa; phylum Chordata; class Mammalia; order Carnivora; family Hyaenidae; genus Hyaena; species Hyaena hyaena. The sequence continues at coordinate 1,240,492 of NW_024080917.1, read as the reverse complement.
CCATAACCGGTGAGCACTCACGCCTCGCTCCTGGCAGCGCACGGCCTTGGCTTTGGGAACGGTGAACGTTTGTGCCATTTGCTCCTGGCGGGACCTTCCCAGCACTCCTCTGTCTGTCCTGTCCACAGACACCAAGTTTGCCCCTGTGTGGACGGGGGCCACACAGTGGCGGGCGTGGACCCCTGGCGGGTGGGGTGCGGGCAGCTCGCTTCAAAGGTGGGCTCAGGGGCCCTGGCTTGGAGGCTCTGCTCGGGTGTGTACGGGGAGCATCTGTCATCCGCCCCCGGTAGGCGTGACTTCAGTGTGTGCACGGCACGCGGCTCGGGTCTGGAAGCACAGGAGCCCAGGCTCTTTGAGTGACACGTTGTTACATGGTGAGAACCATGAGCGGAGCTCCCACTCTGTGACGCACCCTCCAAGCCATCCTCGATCCGCGTGTGTCGGGTACACGCCACAGCGTCGAGGCTCCTCACTCCCGCTCAGCTGCCGCTTCCGGCGGGGAGCCCAGCTGCCGGGAAAGTCAGGTCCGGCGGGGCACACGGCCCCTTTTGGGCCCACGCTGGTGGCAGTAGGACTGTGCCCGTCCCATGGCCTGGGGAGTTTGGTGGTTCTGTGGCCCGGGAGCCAGGCTCTCTCCCATCAGGTCCCCGTCTGACCTGTGACTCGACCGCGTCAGCAAGCGTTTGGGAGGCGAGGCTTCTGTCTGAGGCTTCTGTCAGCGGCCCCTGTGCGCGGTCATAAGGCGCCAGCCAACACGTCTGTTCCCGTTCATGTCCTCACAGGCAGGGGCTCGTTCCGGCCCATCCAGTCCTCCCTGACCAAAGCAGCCCTGTCTCGGCCGATTGTGCCCAAGGCCCTTCCACCCCAGGCCCCAGGCCACCTGGCCAGTAAGTGCCTGTCACCAGCGTGACGGGCTCCGCGTGAGATTTCTGTCTTCGTGTCTCCCCAGCCCCCGCGTCTCCCCGCCCCTGCATCTCCCCCAGCTGCCCCTTCTCCCCCAACGCCCCCCTACATCTCCCCCAGCCCCCGTGTGTCCCCCACCCCCTGCATCTCCCCCAACCCCCGCATCTTTCCAGTCCCCGTTTCTCCCCCATGCCCCTGCGTCTCCCCTAACCCCCGCGTCTCCCCCAGTCCCCACGTCTCTCCAGTCCCTGTGTCTTGTCACCCTTCAGGGCAACACGAGAGCCTTTGCCCTTCTCAGAAACGAGGTGTGAGGGAGCCTCTGGGGCACGTGTCAGGACGTCCCTGGAGCTGAGGTTCGAAATGTTCTTTGTGCCGTTAGGTGCTATCGACTTAGCAGCCAAAAGTGCCGGCATCATCCCCGGGAGCCCCCTGCCTGTCCTGGACGCTGAGGGCTTGTCTGGCATTGCTCCGCTGGCTTCAGACGAGGTGACCTCTACCGTCCCGGGTCCAGACTCTACCTGTGCCCACCAGAACGCAGACCCCGTCCCCGCCGTGGGGGTGAGTGTGTTTAGAAAGGCTGCTCCGAGTCCCTTCCAGCTTCTGGGAGAGGCTGGTCACTTTCCGGACGTATGGGCACCAAGGCCGCGGGGCCCGGGTCCTGCCCGGCTCCTGGCTCTGCCTGAGGAGTGGACGGGCCCTGGGAGGCCCGAGGGCAGTACCTGAACCAGGGAGGCCGTGGTGTGGATGAGCATCGTGCGGTCCTGAGGGAGAGCCACCGAGGGGGGCCGTAGGGGCAGTGATGCGGGGGGGCAGGGTCGGGGCCACAGCAGGCGTGGTGCTCTGTCTGCGGAGGCCGCTTGGCTGGAAGAGGAGCTTCAGCCGTGCCAGCCGGCAGCAGGCCCTGGGCCTCCCTGCCTGGCCTCCGACTCCCGCCCGCCGGGGCTGTGTAGGGACTTGTCCTGCCCTCTGAACTGGCAGACGGACCTCACGTGTGGGTAGGGGACTCACGGGCTGTCCTGGTGATTTACAGGGTGCCAGCGACCCATTCGTCAGTGTCCCCTCGAGGCCTGAGCAGGAGCCAGTGGCCGACAGTTTCCAGGTAGGGTGTGCTGTTGGCTGCTGAGCCCAGCACCTGCCCCGGGACCACCCCCATCCCCAGGCCAGACCCCCGCCCCCATGGTCTTCAGCCGACCCTCGCCTCACTCCCCTGGAGGTGTGCAAGGACACACAGCCCTTGATGCCTGGCGGCTTGTCCATCCACCTCCTCGCCCAGGCAGATGAACACACGTCCCTCCCGCTCAGGCTTCCTCCTTCCCCTCCGCAAGGCGAGCCGTTTCAGACGTACCCCCAGAAGCACTAAGTGTTCTGGGCCAAGGCGGAGGAGGCCGTCGGTGGGTGGCGCTCCCCGACACCACCCCTCTGCCCGGTTTACCAGCTATGCTGGCGGTCACCTCAGCCTGGCCGTCCCGCGCTGCCATCCCTGGAGCGGTTTCAGAAGTGAATCCCCTGCGCGTGTTCCTCGCAGGGAAGAAAGTGGCTGCTCGGATCCTGGTTGCTGGAGACCCACCTGTCACTTAGTCACTGCCTCGTGAGGCCGAGGCCGATTTTCCATTCCGTGTTCCTTACGGACCCACTGTGTCTCCCCTCAGGGCTCACCTGTTCTCTCCTTATCTGAGCTGACCAAGGCTCCTCTCCACAACGGCCTCCCCACACCTGTGCCCGCGCCTGAGGGCTCCAGCGGCCGCCTGTCCCCACCCAACGTCTCTGCGCTGTTGGACATCTCCCTGCCCGGCCCGCCCGAGGACGTGCTGTCACAGGGCGAGCCCGCCACGCACATCAGCGACTCTATCATCGAGATCGCCATCAGCTCCGGCCAGTATGGTGAGGGCCGGGGCGCCGTGTGCCCTCCTCACCAGTCCCGCCCGGGCCTGACCGCCTGCCCAGGCATCTGCACGCTTGCTGGGCACACGGCATGCCGCTGTCCAGAGTTCCCTCTTGGGTGTAGGCCGTCTGCCGCCTGCAGGGGGGCCTGGGCGGAGGGGGTGTGGACGTGCAGAGCCAGCCCCCGAGGCCTCTGCAGCCCGCAGCTCACAGGGGGCCTCTTTCTGGCTGACTGTGCATCCGGGTGGAGACCTTGAGGTTGTGCGTTCCTAGGAGGAGATTGGACTGGGACCCTTGGGGCTCTGGCCCCCCTGGCTCTCTGGATAGCACTTGCTCTCCACTTGGGCTGTAGATTCACACAGAAGTTAGCTTGCACCTTTGTGCCTTTTCTCGGCGAAGTTGGGAAGCGTGCCCCTCCGCGGGCTGGTGTAGGCCCTGGTGATGGGTTGGCGTGGCTCTTAGCACAGGGTCTGGCTCCATCTGTCATAGCCACAGCTGTCATGGTTGCCCAAGATGGGCACGGGGTTGCCACCATGGACCCCCCGCAGGCCGGTATTGTTTATCCTCCGTGGGGCCTGCGTGGCCCTGGGTCTCCATGCTCAGCAGTGCCTGGCTGTGCTGTGCTGTTTCTTGGTGGCAGGTTGGGGAGTGGGGTGCTATCCCTCCCCGTGGCACCTCTGATCCGGGGCTTTGGTTGACAGGGGAGGGAGTTCCTCTTTCTCCAGCAAAACTGAATGGCAGTGACAGCTCCAAGAGCCTTCCGTCCCCAGCCAGCAGCCCCCAGCCAGACTGGATCGCCTCCCCCACCCACGACCCCCAGTGGTGCCCCAGCGACCCCACAGACTCGTCGCTCAGCAGCCTGTTTGGTGAGTGACTAGGGGCCTGGGCCATGGTTCCAGGCAAGCAGTGGGGTCCCCGTGGCGCATCAGGAGGGGACGAGTCTGACATTTCTGTGCTCTGGCAGAACTCGAACTCCTACCCTCTTTCGAGGTTCATCCTGTGTCACTTATGCAGGGGCACTGCTGAGGTCTCCAGCATGCACGTCACCATGCCGTGGTGAACGTGGACACTGTGTGACCCTCAGCCCGGCTGAGGTGGGTGCACTACGTCTCAGTCTCCCAGGCTGCCCGCTATCTGGGCTCCTGCCTCGCGGGCCTTCGGCCCTTGGTATTAGCGGCGGTGTAGGATGTGGCTCGGGGGCTCTTGGTCTCCTCTCCCCATCCTCAGAATGTTCTGAAGACCAGAGTGTTTGCAGGATGGGTCCCCTCCCTGGGAGCCCGGTGTCCGTGGGGTGGGAGGAGCTGGAAGGGACAGCCACACCGGCCTCGGTTGTCTGCCCGGGAGGAGCGCCTGTGGCATCTCAGGGATCCGCACACCTGGTGCTTTAGAGAGCAGCCAGGCATGCAGGTGGTCAGGGAACCGGTGACCCCAGAAGGGGATCATCTTACACACGATGAGCAGGGTCAGCACGCATGTGGGCAGCACACCTGGTGGGCCCGAATGGCGGGGGCTCCACCGATGGTGGTACCAGGCCGGCAGCATTGATGATGAAGGTCACAGAGAACAGCTCAGGGACTTGCAAGGTCAAACGTTTATGAAAAGGTAGAAGGCGTCTCACGTGGAGGTGAGGGTGACGACCAGATGGAACACCGCACGGAGGGCTCTCCGAGGCTCAGTACATGCTGTGTAATGACTCTGTCCTCACCAGCGTCGGGGGGCAGGGGCCTGGAAGGCGGGGCCATCTGCAGCCCCCGGCTCCTCCCCATGGACGCGTCCGGGCTAGCCAGTCTCAGAATGTCTTCTCTCGGCAGCGAGCTTCATCTCCCCGGAGAAGAGCCGGAAGATGCTGCCGACGCCCACGGGGACCCAGAGCGGCACCTCCCTGCTGGGCCCCAGCCTGCTGGACGGCAACTCGAGAGACTCGTTTGTGTCCAGGTCCCTGGCTGACGTTGCCGAGGTACGTGCGCGCCCTCAGCTCAAGGCTGCCAGCCCGCCTCCTGGAGCTTGCCACCTCCCTCCAGTAGGCCTGTTCCAGGCCTGAGAACCGTGAGCGCTCCTGTTCGTTCCTGCGTGGCCGCAGATGACAAACCCTAAGTAACAGCTTGGCCCCGGAGGCCTGGGAGCCTGGGGAGCCCTGGTATCAGGCCGACTGTGGGGCCCCTACGGGCAGCCAGGCCGACCTGTGGATCTCGCTCTGTCCTTCAGCAGCTGCGTGACCCGAGGCGGGTGTGCCGCTCCTCACCACCTTGCTTTCCTGGTCTCTTGGGGGCCGCTTCCGGTCTGAGCAGGCAGGCGCCAGCAGTAGGTGGCGATGCCCCGATGGGGGCGGGAGGGTGCAGGCGGCATTTCCCTGTGTCATGGCAGGAGGCTGCTTCCCGGGTCAGGGTGGCGGCAGACATTTGACACGGAGCTGAGACTTGGTCTGAGAGGCCCCTGTTTCTTTGCTCACAAGGCCACCAGGGTTCCCGCCCCACAAAGAGCAAGTGGTGTCAGTGATGGGTGAGGCCGTGTGCCTGTCTACAGAGCTGACATAGGCACACCGAGCCGGTGTGAGGTGTGCAGCCCCAGCGCTCTGAGAGACTGAGGCAGTGGATGTCCCTGAGAGCAAGAGAATGCTGCGTCTGGATCCCCCCGCCCCCTCCGAGCAACATTTCCCAGATACTCTGTGCATGGGACATGCAGGCATCAGTGGGGTCTCCTGGGGAGCATGTAGTCAGGGCCTAAAGGGGGCCTGGATCAAGCAGTGCTCGCTTGCGCTGTCTCCCATGGACTCCTTGGCTTCTGGGAATCCTCACGTGTGTCTGGAGACGTGGGGAACCCTCGGGGAGGCTTCGGGGGGTCCTGAGCCGACCCAGGATATGAACAGACGTTCTGCCCAGAGGCACAGGCAGGAGAACGCAGCACTCAGCCTCCCTGCACTGTGCGGCATTTCTGAAAACCCTATGGCTCTGTGAGCACATGAGCAGCCCGTCTTCCCCCTTCCTGCCTGTGTGTGCAGACGCCTACGAGCGCGTGGCTTCCGTGTAGATCAGTGCGGCACACGTACCTGGAGGCGGCATGCCAGGACTTTGCCATTCGGGGGCGGTCTCCAGAGTAGCTGTGGTAGGGCCTGGGGCTGTTAGAGGTGCACGCTCTTGGGCCCATCCCAGGTTCATGCCAGGACCACCCCAGACCCACCCCAGGTTCATCCCTGACTCTCCCCAGGACCACCCCAGGTCCGTGCCAGTCTCACCCCAGGCCCACCCCAGGCTCACCCCAACCTCACCCCAACCTCACCCCAGGTCCATGCCAGGACTACCCGAGGCCCACCCCAGGGTCATCCCAGGTCCTCTCCAGGCCTTTCTAACAGGGTGTGAACAGAACTCATGGTTGTGAGTTGCAGGTGGGAAATGTGGAGCCAGACTGGCCCAGATGGACAGCAATGCAGCTGACGGGGGACGTATATGGGGAAGATAGGCACTGTTTGCTTTACTTATCAAAAACAAAGTTGGGTTTGTATGAAATTTCTCATAAAGAAGCTTGAGTTTATTTAAGTAATCTCTCCACTCAATGTGGGGCTTAAACCCACGGCCCCAAGGTCAAGAGTCGCACACTCTTCCGACTGAGCCAGCTGGGCGCCTCTCTCATAAAAAGTTTAAAATTCAGTTCCTGCCATAGCCGTACTCAGAATTTTCCAAAGCCTTCTCATTCATTTATTATGTCATGCAGTTCATTAACGAACATTTACCTTGGGTCTGCTCCATGCCAGGCACTGCCCTGGGCTGAGTGCACAAAACCACAGCCCCCGGTAAAGGAGGCGGATGACACACGCTGAACACCGAGTCTCCTGTGTTTGTGCACAGAACAGGCCATGACCTGGAGCTGCGTTCTGCACACTGGTCTTTGTTCCTGTTTCCCTTCCTCTGCCGCACTCTGTCCTGTCCGCCAGCTTGCTGGTTTCTTGAAGAGCCAAAGCCTGTCTCCCCTCATGGTCTTTGCACTTCTTGTTTCTTTTATGGGCATCCGCTCCCTGCCCTTGTGGCCACCCACGGTCTCTGCTTCCGTTTCCTTCAGGCCACCCCGAAGTGTCCGCGTCCCACTGCTGTGTGCCATTTGCCTTGTTGCTTATTGATCGTCTCCCATAAGTGTCGTGTGCGGGGAACCACCACTCTGGTCCCGGCCGCCGGACAGCCAGGTCGGCTGTGACGATGCACGCGTGTCCAGAGAGGGAGAGCTCGAAGTGGCAGAAGAGAGCTTCCTAACCACCACCACCCCCCCGCCCCGCCCCAAGCTCTGGGCCCTTGTCATGTGGCTAGCTGCTGGGGGAGTCTGATCTTCACTGTACATACAGACCCCAGGTTCAGTCACCATCCACTGAAGTCCCTGCTGTGGTGGCCGGTTGCTCTCGGTCCAGCAGCCGCTCACCAGCTGACGTGGTCTTGCCTCGTGTCCTCCGCCTGCAGGTTGTGGATTCCCAGCTGGTGTGCATGATGAATGAAAACAGCATCGATTACATCTCTCGATTCAACGATCTGGCCCAAGAACTGTCCATCGCTGACCCCAGCCGCCGAGAGGTTCTGTTTGATGGCAGCGGAGGTGGCCCCCCCGTCGGTGACCTATCCCAGTGACCACACCTCGTCACTGGTGGGGCATCCTGGGGGCTGCAGAGGAGGGCTCTCCTGGCTGGTGGTCCTCCGCTGTGGTAGGCGTGGCCCTCTTCAGGCTAGAGAAAACGTAAATCAGGCCCAAACCCCCTGAGGACAGTCCAAACAGAGGAACCTCTGCACCCACGACGCAGAACACACCAGAAGTGGTGTCCCCACAGGCAGAGGCCAGTGGTGGCCCGGTACACAAGGACGAATTTTCTGGAAGGGTCTTTGTCAGCTGGGGCCGTGGGGCTGGAGCAGTTCCTGCCAGCCGTGGGGTCTCCTGTTAGGGTCCGCGTAGCGACCACATTTCCACCCACGCTTCTGCCTCAGTGCGTGTGTTGGACGGTCAGTGGGCCTTCTCTCCGAGGCAGAGGGACGGGTGTGCCGCGGCATGGTCGTTGGCCCCGGGGGGGTGGCCGCCCCGCTCTGCAGGACCGCTTCCAGCCACCGCTGCCTTCTTTCTGCCACACCTGTGCGCTGTCGGGCTGCTTTCTCTGCGGAGTGATGACGGGGAGGGACAGAGGGGCCTGGCCTGGGTCTGCCTGGTGGGGTGTGTACCCTTCCACGGCGGGCCCCTCCGAGGACACTCGGCTCGCAGGGCAGCATAACTGGTGCCGTCACCGCAGACACCCTGCCTTTGCCCAGAGGTGTGTTCCGACTGGCTGAGTGCGAAGGAGCGAAGGGTCCTGTTGTGCGCAGGTTCTGTGGACTTTTAGGAAAAGGTCCTGCTAAGCTGGTTGGAAAAAGGTCCTCCTCGTGTTTTTAGAATTAGGAGATGTCGAAGAAAAACAGAGTTTAATGGTTTCCTTCCTAGGTTCAAGTTTCTTCCTGGTGATCTGAGTGTCCTCTTGGTCAGCTGAGGTGCTCGCTCTCTGTTGGGACCACACGTGGGCCTTGGCCAGCGTCCGCCATCCAGCACCGGACGCCACGGGCCTTGCGGGGAGGGTTTCTCTGCTTCAGCAGCTCCTCTCCCTTCCATGCGCTTTTGTGCAGAGCCTCCCCGGCACGCACACTTCGTCCTTCACGTTTACTCCTGCCCTGGGGCCTTCCGTTTGTCTGTCCCCCCGCGTGGGGAACGCGAGCAGAGGCCCAGTGCCTGGGTGTGGCTGGAACACACTAGCCACATCCCTCCGGTGCGCTCCTCGGCCCCCTGGGCGACCAGTTGGCATCACTGCACATGGTTCCCGTCTTCCTGCCGAGTGGAGCCACAGGGCTCCCTTGCTTCTCGGCCTCGGGAGGCTCGACAGACAAAACGCCATCCGACCGCGGGCTGCAGCTGGGAGCCAGCTGCGGTGTGGCTCGGGGAACGCGCGCGTGCCGCCGTCCCCTGCTGCTTGGCCCTCCGCCCGGCGGCCGGCCTCAGTTTGGCTTCTGAAACCCGCCTGAACTGACCGCTGTTTTTGTGCTCTTTCCGACTGGCAGAGTGGCGGCCTCCCGGGCCCGGCCCGGCCCCCTACGCGGGCTTCTCCCCCGTCCACCGTGACAAGGGCAGAAAGGTCTTGTGTGTACAGGCAGGGGGGCTGCCCCCGATCTCACAGCCTCAGCGCACAGATGCAGCCACTGCGGGCCGCGGGCAGGGCGTTCACCCCGGGCAGCGGGGCGCAGTGGGCGGTTGGGCTTCCGGCCAGTAGCTTCCTTCTCTCATCTTAAGTGGCTCTTAGCCACTTGCTAAGGTGGTCTCCTGCGTTCGGGTCGGGTTCTAGCTACAAACATCACCCATAAAAGACACTCTTCCAGACTCTTACAAAAAGTCCGAAAGCTCTGGAGATGTGTCATAAGGACACAGTGCCCGTTTATGAAGAGAGAGAGATGGCGTCACTTGAACCAGAGTGTCTTTCAACCAGCTTCTGTGGCTTTGAGATCCATCCTTCGGTTTCCTGAAATTAGCACCTTACTGAGGTGATAAGATCAGTGTCTCTGTCCCTGGGCACCTCTTAGGACACCGGGCCGAGTTTAGTCCACTGATAACCTGCTCATACTCCCACCATCTGGAACCAGAGATGGCTGAGTAACATTACAGCATTGCATCCATGCTGGGAGCGGTGTGCACATGGCCAGAGGACAGTAGGTCTCAGCTGCTTTGATCGGGGACGCCCCGAGGCAGTCTGGTGTCCCTAAGAAGAGAAAAAGCAGAGGCTTCTGTAGGCTGTTGAGTGGCACCTCCCCTTGGGGGCTGGACCACAGACTCCCATCTAGAGTATCATGGCAGGGAAAGGGGGGTGGTTAGTGAGGACAGCGGAAGATTCTTCTCACCTGTAATAAAGCTGATGTGATTCCAGAGAATTCTGCCACTTATGCAGCAACCAGACAGGTATTGATAAGCGTTTGCTGGCCAAGCTCAGGGGAAGTGGCGTCGTTAATGGCATGAAAAGGATGAGTGTGTTTTCTCCCAGCCTAAATGCGCGTGTATAAAAATAAGCAGCTGTTAGGCCTGGAATTTTCAAAAGCCCCAACCAGAGAAACTGCTCTTCCCATTCCTTCCCCTGCCTTTCCAGCAGAAGCGGCCGTCTCTGTGCCCCTGTGGCTTCCTCCACGCGCCCTGAGACCAGGGCGGTGCCTCAGAAAGGCCCTCCCAAGCCAGCATAAGGCCATCTGGGAGCTTTTTGCTGATTCATCATTTTGAAAGATCGAGACGGAGAATATCCGGTCTCCAGGGAGTTGGTGTTTGGGCCTTCGTTTCTACTGTGAGTGTCCAGGGCGGAGCTCGCCATCCTTTAGAAGACGCAGGGACAAGGCGAAGCTGGGGGCTCCACACAGCACTGGTGGTTTTCCTCACCGTGCCGGGTCTCCTAGCTGTAGAGTACTTGCTCAGGGAGCGGGTATTTGGAAACATTTCATCCATCTTGCTTTCTCACATCTCCAGCTTCTTAGCATCAGAATCCGTCAAGGGTGTCCTTTTCAGTTAGACAGCCTCTTTTAACTTGATCAGATCTGATTTTTTGCAAAGAAAAGTCACAGAGTAAAAGACACCGGAGACAAAGGAGAGCAGCAGTTGCTTTTTTTTCTTTCTTTCTTTCTTTTTTAAGACCTTGAGATCTATCAGATACGTTTGTGAGCAAAGAGGGCACTTTGTCTTATGAAGAAAGGGAAGAGACCCTCCGCACACCTTTCCTGTCAGAACTCTCTGGACCCCGCAGTAATTGGTAACTCACGTTAAGTCAGTCTTGGAATCACTACAGCAACCTGGACCCTTTGTTTTGTAACAGGATGGCCGGCGCCAGAGCTGTGGTCTGGGCCGCAGAACTGAACGCTGTTTCTTTTGATAATCGTTAAGCCATATCATCTAAGGTTTCGGCTTGTTTGAGATGTGAATTTGTTTAATAGATTATAAATATACAATATACAGTGTATGTATAAAGCAGAATGCCTGTCCTTCCTGATTATTTTTTGTATCATATTGTAAATTATATTATTTATTCTTTACCAATTTTGGGAATAAAAGGTGTTTTGGTTATTTAATATAATAAACAAAAGCTGTTAAACTTCTTATGTTTAAATTTCCAGTTCAACTTGTAAATCTGTTTTTATTATTGTGCATAAATACATACTAATACTTGATCTAATGCTTCCCGAGTGCGACTCGTCTCCTTCGCATGGTCTCCAAGTGACAGCTCTGCAGCCTGGCGAGCGCGCGCCAGCCGCACGCGGGGCCGTCCCGCGCGCCTCCGGGCAATCGGCGGTCCTCGCACCCGAGGCGCTCCGGGGTGCGCCGCACGCGCCTGCGCAGGGCCATGGGGCGGCCCTGGCGTCCGCCTTGGATGGGGTTACGCCCCGCCCATGCCGCCCTGCTGTCCAATGTCGGCGCTCGGTGCCCGAGCGGCACCTGCTCTCACCAGTCGGCTGCGAGCGTGGCGCCGGCTTCGTCCTGCGCCTGTCCCGGCGGGGTGGGGGCGGGGCCAGGCGCCGCGATTGGCTGTGGTGGCATGACTGGCATTTGCGTCATCTAATGGGCGCCGGTGGGCGGGCCTCGCGTTGCGTGGGGCCGGGCGGGAACTACAGCACAGCCGGCGAGGAGGTGCCGGGCGGCGGGCGACATGTTTCAGGGCCCCGAGAGCGAGGGCGGCCGGACTGGCTCCAGGTGTGTGGCGGGCGCGGTCACGTGGCGGGGCGCGGGTGACGGGTGGCCTCACAGAGCCGTGGCTTCCTCTTCCCTTCCGAGAGGCGGGCGCCCAGGCGGAACGCGCTCCCCGCGCCCGGCAGGGTCTCGGCGGAAGGCCTGAGGCGCGCCGCCCCGCGCTTCTCATCCCGGACCCGCTTTCCCTATCGTGTCCAGCGCGCCCGGGGACGCTGGCCAAGCGGTGTGCCGCCTCGGGGCCATGCGAGTGCTTGCGGGAACCTGCCCTCCCGGGCCCCATGCTGGCGCCGGTGCGCGGTGGACGGGGCCGAGGGGCGGGGGTCACCGTGCTGGGGGCCCTCCGGGATTCCGCAGTCCCGTGGGGCCGGGCGCAGCCCTCCCTTAATCCTGGGATTCCGTGGGGCCGGGCCCTGCGCTCCCTTAATCCCGCAGCCCCGTGTGGCCGGGCGCTGCCCTCCCCTGGTCCCGCAGCCCCGTGGGGCCGGGCGCTGCCCTCGCCTAATTCTGGGATTCTTGGGGCGGGGCGCTGCCTACACCTAATCCCGCAGACCCTTGGGGCCGGCTGCTGCCATCTCCTGGTCCCACAAACGCGGGAGGCCGGGCGCTGCCCTTCCTTAATCTCGGAATTCTCTGCAGCATAGCATTACCCTCCCCTAATCTGAAACCCTGTGGAGCCTGGTGCTGTCCTTTCTTTATCCCACAGTCCTGTGGGGCCAGGCAATGCCCTCCCCGAATCCCTGGCCCATGGAACCAGGTGCTGCCCTTTCCTGACCCCAGGGCCTTCTGGGGCCAGATGCTGTCCTTCCTCCCTTGATACTGGGACCCTGGGCTGGCAATGCCCTCCCCTGATCCCAGGGCCTTGTGGGGCCAGGCGCTGCCCTCCCCTGATCCCAGGGCCTTGTGGGGCCAGGCGCTGCCCTCCCCTGATCCCGGG
>NW_024080917.1:1081401-1224606 GCF_003009895.1 Hyaena hyaena | reverse complement strand
CCAGCTCAGAGCCTGGAGCCTGTTTCAGTCTGTGACTCCCTCTCTCTCTGACCCTCCCCTGCTCACGCTGTCTCTCTCTCTCTCTCCTAGAAATAAATAAAAACATTAAAAATAAATAAATAAATAAATTATTGTGAACGGTCAGCTCCTTTTCTAGCTCTTTCTTTTTTTAATGTTTATTTATTTTAGAGAGAAAAGAGTACGAGTGGGGGAGGGGCAGACACACAGAATCTGAAGCAGGTTCCGGGCTCTGTGCTGACAGCTCAGACACAGGGATTGAACCCACGAACCAGGATATCATGACCTGAGTCAAAGTCAGATACTCAACTGACTGAGTCAACCAGGGGCCCCTCCCTTTCTAGTTCTTTTAAGGAAGCAAAAAGCATGTTAAATGTCAAGTTTCTGTGACCTGGGTCCTGGCAGCGCCCGCAAAGCCTTGTGCCTTTCACGTGGTATCACGCTCCACGTTCCCTTCCATTTCCCCATGTCGCCAACATGGGCCTGTTGCTCAGGACTAGTGAAGGCGCCTGGGCCGCTCACCAGTTTCAAAGTCTGTTTCAGCAGTGCCTTCTCACCTTTAAAATGCATTTTAAAAATCTTTGTAGGTGTTCCAAAAGATGCACGTGAACTCTGTGTGGCTGCTTCGCTGATGTGGTTTGAAGCTCCGGGGTCGGGGGGGGGGTGGGGGGTGCCATCCGGGCGGAGCTTTGTGAAAATTTCTTGATTCTTCAGTTACCTTGATAAAAAGCAACTCGAGGTCCCGGTCCTCCCCTTCGTAAATGTTTCCTTTAAGCCTTCGAATGACGCAGGACATTTTCTCACCGGTCGAGACTCGGGGTGGATGCTGCTGGGGTGCCCGAGCGGTCGCATGGCGCCCGTGTGCTGAGGTGACTTGGGCAGTGGTGCTCGCAGGCGTGTCCTCTGATCTCTCTGATGGGCGATCATTTGGTTTTACGGGACTTCAGGACTGGAGATGACTTGCCTAGTGTGGACGCCACCGATCGGTCCTGACCCTCAATTTTTCTAAAGGCCTTTAACAGAGACGTGAGGGGTAGTCTGCACGCTAGACGCAGACGGCCCAGGCTTGCGTTCAGGTTCTGCCCCTCCCCCCACAGCCTTCCTTGTGATTTCTCTTTGTCTCTGCTGCCCCATCTGTGAAAATAATGCCTGCCTTAGAGGGTTGTGGTGTGCGGCTCTTGGAGCAGTAGATGGAAACAGTAAGGACTGGGCAAGTGTGCGCTGCAGTAGTAAACGCTACTGAACGTGTCGATGGTGTTTTTAATTTTTTAATTTAATTTTTTAAGTAACCTCTATAGTGTCTACACCCAACATGGGGCTTGAATTAACGACTCTGAGATCAAGAGTTGCACACTGCACCGACTCGGCCAGCCAGGCGCCCTAATTGTGTTTGCAGCGTTAAATACTATTGTGTATTAATTAAGATTTGCATTCAACTCTACTGAAGTCGCCACTTTGTGTTAGGGACATTAATTTTACTTATCAGAGGGTCACGAGAATAGTTCTCAAGTGCACCGTTTCTAGAGGGGTTTTGGCATAATCAGCATACGCGAGGAGAACGAGGGTCACGCTGGAAGTTTGCTCTTTGGCTGGCTGTGGACTCGTCACGCCGGGGCCAAGGGACTGAGTTTTCCTCAGGCGTCAGAAGGCGTATCCCCCATAGCGCCTGGACGGTGATGTGCGGGGCCATCAGTGACTCACACTCCCTCTGCTTGCAGGGCCATGAAGCCCCCGGGAGGAGAGGCCAGCAATCTTTTTGGAAGTTCCGAAGAAGCTGCTCCTTCAAGCAGGCCCAATAGGATGGCGTCTAATATTTTTGGACCAACCGAAGAGCCTCAGAACCTACCTAAGAGGACCAATCCCCCAGGTAGGGCCTTCGGGAGCCGCTAAGCCTTCGGCCTCTGCCTCTTCTGTTCTGTGCTGCTCTTTCGATAACAGTTTTTATTTCTTTGCATTGACCCTTTCACGTGCTGTCTGGTACAGACTGCCCCTTGCCATCAGAGTTCCAGAATGCAAGGATGGTCTTATCCTGACTTCTGTTTCTGTCTGAAGGTGGCCTGGTCGTCCTTGAATCCCCCATCCTCTGTCACAGATGCTGACTGAGTCCAGGCGCTGCGGATACAAAGGAGATACAAAGGGAGGCTCTCCCAGTCGTTTAAAGGGCCCCTTGTGATTCCAGAAATTATGTGCGAGTTATATACTTCGGACGCTTTTCTTAGGGAGAATATTTAAGTAATAGGTATTTTATGTTTATTTTTGAGATAGAGAGTATGAAAGTAGGGGAGGGGCAGAGAGAGAAGCCCAAGCAGACTCCGCACTGTCAGTGCAGCGCCTGATGCAGGGCTTGAACTCGAGCCGTGAGATCATGACCTGAGCCACCGGGTGCCCCCCGGGAGAATACTTTTAATCGATTGTCAGTGGGATGGAAGCTCTGAAAAGGCCGACTCATCCATATAATTCCTTGCTGCCTGCCCCACCTGGCAGTGGTCACAGCGAGAAAGTCGTAGAAAAATGCTTTTTGGCTGACATACTATGCAGCTGAGTGACCCCAGCGACGGTTACCGTATCCTCCGGGGACGACAGGGTTTGCTCCACCCTTAAAGATGTGAGCGCCAGACACGGGGGTCAGGACTTTGGGCAGATGATAGGCCCAGCGGAAGCAAGGCCAGGCCGGCTCCCGCCCTGCTGCGCCCCTGCTGCACCCCTGCTGCGCGTGTCTCCTGACCGAACCCAAGAGGAACAGCTGGTTCTGTGGCTGGTTGCTTTCTGACGGTGGGGGTGGGGGTTGCAGTTGTGGGTGTGGCCGAACAAGCAGGTGGTTCTTAGAAGCCAGGGACACTCCCGTCTTATGGGCTTCCAGGTGTGGGCCGGAGCGGTCGGCACTGCACTTCCTGTGTGTCAGCGACAGCGGGCGTGGGGCGCCATCTGTTCCTCTCATGCCTGCGACCAGCCACTGGCTCGCAGCGTGTCTCGGCTGCCCCTGGGGTGGCAGTTCCCCGGGACGTAAGGCGGGGCTGCTCTGCAGACCCTCAGGCTCCTGTGATTCCCCAGTGGGCCGCTTGGGCGCCTCTTGGCCAGAGAGCGAGCGAGAGAGAGAGGGTGCGGGCCTCTGTGTAGCTTGTGGTCACAGGATGCGGCGACGGCCGCCGGACCTCACCCCCCGAACCGGCTTCCTGCTTCTCATGTGCCTGTTTTCTGTCCTGCTGGGTGCTCTTTGGAAGCCACCCATGTGGCATCCCCAGGGTTGCGTGCAGACTGGAGCTCCTGCCCCCGTGTCCGGGCGGAGCTTGTGACTTGGCGCGATCGTCCCTGAGGGTCCCCGGCGCCCACTGTTCCCTTCACGCGTGGGCCCTGCTAGCTGCCTGGCCCGCGCCTCCTGCGGCTCGTCCTCCTGTGCGAACAACGGGGCGGAGCATTTCCAGGGACTGTGCTCGGTGCTTTCTGTATATTCGTTGGCTGTCTACACCCCTAGGAGGGCAGGGGGGCATTACGGGGAGGGAAACAGAGGCTCGGGAGGCTCGCTGCCGCACCAGGACCTCCCAGCCGGACGGAGGCAGAGCTAGCCCTCGGATCGCCGTCTGGGGGCTCTGGGGCTCGTGCTCTCACCTCCCCCCCCCCCGCCTGGGAAAGCAGCTGCGCTGAGCGTCTAGAAGTGGAATTGCGGGGTCAGTTTAAACTTGCCCGCGGCGTCTGCCACCCTGTGTGCCACACGGGCCCCCTGCTCTGCCGACACCACGTCTGTCTTCTGCACTTCGATTGTTGAAAAAGCACGCCTTGCATTCAGCTTTCCTCGGTTGTGAGTGAACCGAGTGCCTTTTCCTCCTTCAAAGCTGAGTTCGTCTCCCAGGTGAGATGTTGAGAGACACGCAGGCCGACCCCTCCTAACGAAGCATGGGGACACAGCGTACCGTGTGGGACGGGATGTGCACACAGTGAGAACACACCGACGACGGCACAGAGCTCCTGGTGTCCAGAAAACTCGGGCGTGTTGCGACCTGGGCTGGGGGGAGGGCACGCGGGGTCCTGGGAGCTGGTCGCGCTTTGTATGCTCCAGGGGGCAGTCCCTTGGGTGTTTGCTTTCTCGTTATTTGTGAAAATTACGTCTTAGGAACGTTGCGGGTATATTTTATAACTTAAAAAACCTGGGGGCACCTGGGTGGCTCAGTCGGTTGAGCGTCCAGCTTCAGCTCAGGTCCCAATCTAGCAGTTCATGGGTTCAAGCCTCATGTCAGGGTCTGTGCTGTCAGCACGAGCCTGCTCAGACCCTCTGTCTCCCTCTCTCCACCCCTCTGCCACTTGTGCTCTCTCAAAAAAAAGAAAACCATAAACAAAAGGTTTTTTTCTTAATGATCAGTGTCTTTAGACAAAAATTTCAAATTGACTTTTTCTTTTTGAGAGAGCTAGTGTGCATGCAAGTGGGGGAAGGGCAGTGAGAGACAGGGAGACAGAGAATCCTAAGCGGGCTCCGTGCCCAGCGCAGAGCCCAAAGCGGGGCTCAGTCTCACGACTGTCAGATCGTGACCAGAGCTGAACGCTTAACTGACTGAGCCACTCGGGTGCCACAAATTGAGTTACTTTTATGTTCCATTTTTTTAAAAAGCTGAATGCACATTTTTAAAACAATTTAACGAAGCCTTTGCAGTGTGACCAGAAACAGCACAGGACGGGATGACCTTCGGCAATAGTTTTCTGCACTCTCTGGCGGAGACATTTTTCCTGACCATGACCCGGCAGCACCTGAGGGTCACTGAGGGCTCATCTGCTGGGCCCCGCTCTGCCGCCTCAACGTGCATTAAGTCTCTCCTCTCACCACTGCCCTAGATCGGTCTCCTCATTACGAATCCCCTCCTCCAGGCTCAGTTGGCAAGTGGCTGTGCAGGGGCTCCCCCCGCGGCCCAGCGCTGCGCAGCCTGCGGGGCCCGGGAGGGCGAGGTGGGTGGGCGCCCGCTTCCCGCACGGGCAGCCCTGCGCGCTGCTGACGTGCTCCCCCTGGGAGACTGGCATCCCAGCGTCCGCTCTGGCGGGGGAGCCCGCAGGGGGCCAGCCGTGTGTGGGTCGTTTCTGCGCACTTGCGCTTCTCCGTGGCGGCCGTGCGCGTTACTGGAGCCAAGCAGGGCACTGCTTGCCACGTGGTTTCTTGGAAACAGTGAGCAAAGTTCAGCACCGTGAAAAATGACACGATAAGCGGTCGTGAGTCCTGCCCCCGCCCATCCCGTGTCCTGTGTGCACACCGGCCCTGTGGCGGGGTGGGGGACGTGGAGTAACTGCTCTGTTGATTGAGATACAAGGGAAGATAGGCCGTACAGATGGTGTATTGTGCCTTTTGTCGCTGAGCAGTGCGTCCATCAGGCGATGTCCCGTTACCAGTACGCAGACAATACAGTGAACACTCGCGGAGCCTTGTGTCCCTGGCATCGTTCTAAGCATGTGATGTCTGAGCTACAGTGAGGCATTGACTCTGCTCACAGCGCTGGGAGCAAGGTCCTTTCGTTCTGCTGTTGCGGATTGGCGGGCACGGAGGGGCCAAGTAATTTGTATGTGGTCATCTAGCTACTTAGCGGAATTCATCTGCTTTCCTCTTGTGAGATTGTAAGTCCCTGGTGCACGAGGGCTGTGGCGGTGACGCCCACCTTCCCCCCCCCCCTCCATCCGAGCAGCTCCCTGCAGAGAGGAGCTGGCATCTGCTGAGTGAGGATCCGGCCAGCTGGCTCCGTGCGGCAGCGTTCCTGCTTCACGCAGGCTCTTGGGCGTTGACTTTGGTGTCTGGCCAGAGGCGTCAGCTTATGAGAAGTTAGGCATTAGATGCATGTCTTCATCATGGCTCATCGGGTCTCGTACCTGCGCCGCAGGATGTCACGTGTCTGTGATTTGCTGATAATCTCCAGTTGTCACTGGGTGCGCCAGCCACAATGAGGTCAGAAGAATGACTGATCCGTGTTATTTTCCAGATTACAGGTTTGCCTTGAATGACTTGTTGTTAAATTCCTTTCTGTCTGGCCTAAAAATGTAACAGCTATTTGCTCTTATTTGTTTATTTAATATATTTTTTTAATGTTTTATTTATTTCTGAGAGAGAGAGACCGCGTGAATAGGGGAGGGTCAGAGAGAGAGGGAGACACAGAATCTGAAACAGGCTCCAGGCTCTGAGCTGTCAGCACAGAGCCCGATGCAGGCCTCAGACTCATGAACTGTAAGATCATGACCTGAGCTGAAGTCAGACGCTTACTGACTGAGCCACTCAGGCGCCCCTACAGCTATTTGCTTTTAACACAAAGAACTTTTCATGGGTTTAATGAAGAAGATTGTTCAACAGGTAACAAGTTAAAGTTAAGGAAGTCCTAGAAATGGTGTTTTATGCCATCTTACTATCTTGCCTCTAGAGGCCAGCCCAGTTCAGCTTCCGGAAACGAAGGTCCCAGCGGGCCCCCAGTAAAGGGATTGGGTTTGACCTTGGTCTTTGGGGATCCTCATGACCCCGATCACTGCCCCCACTGCCTGAATGAGGGACTGGCATTGGGGTGCCCCTGGGAGGAGAGGTCTCAGGGAATGAACGCAGAGGGTGGGACCACATGGATGTCGTGGGTGTGCTCGCTGCTGTGTGATTGTTTCTACAGGGGGCAAAGGAAGCGGCATCTTTGACGAATCCACGCCCGTGCAGACACGACCGCGTCTGAACCCACCTGGCGGAAAGACCAGTGATATTTTTGGGTCCCCGGTTGCTGCTACATCCCCTTCGGCACATCCAAACAAACCCAAGGTACCAGTTAACGTTCGGGTGGCACGCATGGGCGTCAGGAAAGCAAACCGGCCCTGAGACAGGTGTGGCGCGTGACAGGGAAGAGGCACGGTGCGCGACGTCGGTTTTCCTGACTGTGGCCACGTGTCTCGGGATTTCCCTTCTCGCTGGAGTCACAGGAGACGCGCAGCCTCGTGATGACTGTGGCCTGGGGAAGCTGGTCTGTGCGCCCATGGGCAGCCGCACTCCCCTGCAGTCGCTTCTGCTCACCAGGAGCACGGCAGCCGCGTTGGATCACACTTCAGCCCATATTGAGAATTCAGGGACTCTTTGCTTCTCGGCCTTGTTGCTAAGATCAAGTCAGAATTCAGGGGCTCCTCCTCATACTTGTAAAAGTCTAATTTGTTGCTTGGTAAATGCCAGAGGCCGGAACGCAGCATCTGCCGGCGCTCCATGTGAGCCGCGCCTCAGGGTGGCTGCTGTGGTGGGAGGTTCCGTGTATAGGAGTCCTCATCAAGAATGAAGAAGGAATCACAGAATCCAGATATCAGCATTGTGCCCGCTTGTGATGGAATTGTGGATCTGGACGATGCGCACCAGTGGCCAGCATCGCAAAATGAGACCACCGGAAATGACGGGCCTTTCCCCCTTTTCTTTTTTTTTTTTTTTAAATGTTGTATTTCTTTCTGAGAGAGAGAGAGACAGTGTGAGCAGGGGAGGGTCAGAGAGAGAGGGAGACACAGAATCTGAAACAGGCTCCAGGCTCTGAGCTGTCAGCACAGAGCCCAACACAGGGCTCGAACCCATGAACCGCGAGATCATGACCTGAGCCGAAGTCAGACGCTTAACCGACTGAGCCACCAGGTGCCCCTGGGCCTTTCCTTTTGGTAGAATACCACAGACCACCTTTGAATTCTTGTCAAAAAATCGAGCCTGAATGAGACCAAACCTCATGGTAATTGACACCACAGTGCTTCAGTGAGAGAAGTGCCAGCTAGAAGGCTGCGCAGCCATCGCTAGAGGCCGGTCAGCGATCCTGATGATGGAAGACATTGAAGGTGACAGTCCTGGGGCACCCGGGGGGCTCAGTCAGTTCAACATCCGACTCTTCATTTTGGTTCACGTCATGATCTCATGGTTGTGGAGTTCAAGCCCCACGTCGGGCTCCTTGCTGACCGTGCGCATCCCGCTTGGGATTCTCTCTCACTCCCCTCTCTCGGTGCCCTCCCCTCCAAATAAATAAACATTAGGAAATAAAAGAGTACAGTCCCTATCAAAGTCCCAACCATATTGTTTGGTTTGGTTTTACTTTTTTTTTTTTTTTTAATTATTTATTTTTGAGAGAGGGAGAGAGGGAGACACAGAATGTGAAACAGGCTCCAGGCTCTGAGCTGTCAGCACAGCCTGACGTGGGGTTCGAACCCACGAACTGTGAGATCATGACCTGAGCTGAAGTCGGACGCTTAACCGACTAAGCCACCCAGGCGCCCCACTTTTTTTTTTTTTAAACAAAAGGGAGAGACTCACCCTAAAATTTATAGGAATCTCAAGGGACGCCAAATAGCTGGACAGCTTGACAAAGAACAAACCCGCAGGACTCTCACTCCCCAGGCTCCGAACTCGGTACGCACTTCCATTCGTCCAAACAGTGCTGTGCTGGCATAGGGATATAGGGACCATGGCACAGCACGCAGAGCGGAGCAACCGCGCCTCCCGTCTGGGGTGGGTTGGCACTCGCACACAGGCGCCTGGGTCCTATTGACCGGGGGAAGGCAGTCTCTTCTGCCAGGACAACTGGACGTGCACGTGCCAGAGAGGAGGTGGACTGCCAGCTCACACTGCAGATAGAAATGGACTAAAATCGGGGCGCCTGGGTGGCTTAGTCGGTTAAGCGTCCGACTTTCGCTTAGGTCATGATCTCGCGGTTCGTGGGTTCGAGCCCCGCGTCGGGCTCTGTGCTGACTGCCAGCTCGGAGCCTGGAGCNGCTGCCCTCCCCTGATCCCAGGGCCTTGTGGGGCAGGCGCTGCCTTCCTCTAACCCTATAGCTTGGGAGCCAGGCAGTGTCCTCCCTGTCTTGCTGATGGAGAACCAGGCTTCCTGTAAGTAATAGAAGCAAACATCTGATTGTTAGGTTTCTAACTGGGCTTCAGCATTCAGGAACACATGGCAGCAAGCTTTCTTTCTAATTTGTAAGCACTTTGTGGGTGTTTGGAAGTCACATAAGTTACAGCCACCAGAGCTAGGGAGAAGGTCTGTCTCGGCACTGGAGCAGCCAACCTGCGTGGGGTTGTGGATGTCCGCGAGTTTTCCTTACCACGAGCCTCTTCTGTGCTCCAGCCTTGACCTAAAAGTAGAAGGGAATATGTGCCTGCGACAGCTGTTGAGATGAGTACAATGTAAATGCTCCGTAAAGGAACTGCTTTGATTTGCTGAAACCCTGTGTATCCAGGGGGAGTTAAGTGATCAGGTCTACACCCAAGCAGGTAATTGGTCATCAGTCCAGTCACACACTCTGTACTGGTGGGGCCGGAGGTGCATCCCGCAGCGCCCAGCGTGCATCCAGGCCCCGGTGCTCAGGAACCATGGGGGAGCCCCTTCTAGCACTTTATCACGTGTGTCCTCTGAGTCTGTCCCCTGTTGCGCACGTGGCCTGGCATCGGATGCCCAGTGGACACCTGAGGCTGATGTCCTCTTGACATTCCAGCCACAGAGCTGCTGCTCTAAGTCATGCTCCTCGCTTCCTGGGGGGTACTTGCTCTGGAAAGGGTATTATGAAAAGGAGAAAAATGTTTTCTTTGAGGCTGTTGAAGAAGGAAACGCAGTCTTCTTGGCTGCATGATTCAAGGTGCTTGGAAGCTGCTGCTGGATCAGTCAGAAGCTTTGGGTTTTGGCAGCTGCGTTAAGGGAATTGGTGAGTCGGACGGGCCTTGAAAGGCTCACATTTTATTTGGCTGTGGAGGGAGGGAGTCGAGTGGTGGCTGCAAGACCACCCGGCCAGGATTTCCTCTCTGAAGACCCTGGTCTTCTGTTTGCTTGCTGAGGGCTTATCTTGTGTTAAAGGGATTTGGGGCGGCACCAGCATCGCGCTTCGGCCAGCATTAGTCGGAGGCCGTGCGTTGAAGCTGTCTACTGTGCGTTTGTACAGCCTGCTTCTCCAGGTCTGACCGGTCCCCAGGAGCTTTTCTGAAACCCAGATGCGCCCTCAGCGGGAGGGGCAGGGACGTAGGTGCCTGCCTCTGCGGATACCATCATCCCCTGGAGCTTTATCTGTGGCTTTTCTTTGTCACGGGCCCTGTAGCTCCTCTTGTGTACTTTGTTGGAATATATCGAGGGGTCCGACGGCAGAAAAAAGTCGTCGGATCGTGCCCGCGCTTTATGAGTTCTGAGCTCACCAGCATTCCCATCTGCCTCCCTGCAACGAATGTGCTTCCGATCACCGGATAGTGAGCCTGCCGCAGGCCGCACGGAGCCTTTGCTGTGCGTTCTGTTTTCATCAGCATAACCTCGTTCACTCTCAGTCCCCTCACCGGAGACCGTGTTGGGCAGCCTGCAGGGCTGCTTCAAGGCGGGGAAGCCCTGGTGCCACCCATGCCTTTGTGATGGGGACGTCACCGTCCCAGGCAGCTTGGCCGGTGTGCGCAGCCATCTCTCGGCTTCCTTTTCCCCGTTTGTTTTCCAAATAAAATAAAATTCAGGAAAGTATACAACGTAACATAATAAGCAACGTATTTCCACCGCCTGGAATTAGTATTTGGTCATTTCCAATAACTCTGGCTTACCTCCTTTGCCCCCAGGGGTACCCTTCCCACACGGAGGCCACAGACTCAATTTGAGCCTTGCTTCCTCCACAGAGGTCTTAAGTTTCAGTAAGACCCAGCGCGCCGTGGCCTCACTGGTCAGAGCCTGGAGCCCCTGCGCATGGCGCTGGCTTTCCCCGCAAACACAGCTGCTCCCGCCGCAGGACTTGCTCTGGCCCATCTCTCTGTGCCCTGGGTGTGGTGCAGGCTTCCAGGGACAGGCATGCAGACCACACGGACGAGCGGAGCAGGGGTGCGGGGCAGAGGAGAGGGTCCTCAAGAGCCCTGGCTCAGGAATAGTCTGCTTCAGATTAGAGCAGGACCTGGGGAGTTGAAAGAAGAGCCATGCTTCAAAACAGTCTATACAATAGGAATTGAAACTCAGCAGGAGGCTCGATGATAAATCCAGTTCAGGTCTGAAGACTGCAGGCCCCCAGCCCCTTTGCCAGCGAGATGGCTGTGTCTGGCCTGCTGTCGCCAGCCAGGGGTGTAGACACGGGGCTGTGCCACGGCTAAGTGGCTGCACAAGTCAGATGGCCTTACTGTGGTCAGTAAGTAGGTGACTTGAGATCTTCTGAAGACTTTTTTTTTATTTTTATGTTTTTTATTTTTTTATTTTTTTTTAAATGTTTTATTTATTTCTAGGAGAGAGAGAGAGACAGCGTGAGCAGGGGAGGGTCAGAGAGAGAGGGAGTCACAGACTGAAACAGGCTCCAGGCTCTGAGCTGGCAGTCAGCACAGAGCCCGATGGGGGTCTCGAACCCACGAACCACGAGATCATGACCTAAGCGAAAGTCGGCCGCTTAACCGACTAAGCCACCCAGGCGCCCCGAGATTACTTAAAAATATTTTAAAAAATTTTTTAAACATAAACGCATCAAAAGACGCTATTAGGAGAATGAAAAGACAGCCCACAGAGTGGGAGAGAATGTTTGCAAATCCTATTACCAGTTAACAGTTTACTCTCGGGAATATATACAGAACTTCCAAAGCTCAGCAGCAAAAAGACTATCTGATGCAAAAATGGCCAAGGACT
Organism: Hyaena hyaena; assembly: GCF_003009895.1. Classification (NCBI taxonomy): domain Eukaryota; kingdom Metazoa; phylum Chordata; class Mammalia; order Carnivora; family Hyaenidae; genus Hyaena; species Hyaena hyaena. The sequence continues at coordinate 1,213,018 of NW_024080917.1, read as the reverse complement.
TGACATTTCCCCTAAAGAAGACACACAAATAAGCACATGAAAAGATGCTCAGCAGGGACGTCGGGTGGCTCACTCGGTTAGATGTGCAGCTCGATTTCAGCTCAGGTCATGATCTCACGGTTTGTGATATCAGGGCCCACGTTAGAATGTACACAAGCGCAGGGTCTGCTTGGTATTCTCTCTCCCTCCCTCTGCCCCTTGCCTGCTTGCACTCGCACGCGTGTTCTCTCTCAAAAGAAATTGGAAGAAAAAAAAAGATACTCAACATTCTTAGTTGTTAGGGGCAAATGCACATCGGAATCACAATGAAATACCAGTTCACGTCCATTCAAGGGATGTTGTCACCAAAACTGGAACATAACGAATGTTGGTGAGGATATGGAGCCCCATCCACTGCTGTTGGGTGTGTAAAGTGGTGCACACCTACACGACGGCAGTTGGACATTTTCTGAAGTGGTTAGCCTGGAATTTACCATGTGACCCAGTAATTTCATTCTTAGGAATATATATACCCCCAAATTCTGAGAACAGGAACTCAAACAGGTAACTTATACAGCTGTTCTAATAGCAGCATCATTCCCGGCAGCCTCAAGTGGAAGCCACCAGCGTCCAGCAGTGGATGGGTGGATACTCAGTGTGTGCTGCACACATGTCACCGGATGCCACTTGGCCATGGAAACGAGTAAAGATACACGTGGCGGCGGGTTGAGCTGTGAAAGGCTACGCTGACGTTGTAATACATGATTCGGTGTTAGGCGTCTAAGGAGTCATTTAAGTTTTGCAGTTGTGAAAGTGTTATTGTGGTTATGGGGCTTTTTTAATGCTGTTTTTAAGAGCCACTGAGTGGGAATGTTTGTGGGTAACTGAAATATCTGGGATTTGCTTTAAAATAACCCCACGAGGGATGGAGGGATGGCAGCCAGAAGCGTGAGCTGAGCTCCGGACGGCAGTGAGCTGTCGTCACTGTCCCTGCAGTGGGTTACGTGGGGGTTAATGTCACCGTCCGTGGTTAAAATTCCCTACAAGAAGAGCATTTTTTTAAGTTAAAAGAGACCGTCTGTGCCCTGATCATCCTCCTGCATGCGAAGGTGGGTAAAGTGTTTCCGAATCACGTACTGACCCGGGTTTTGCCTTGTTGCAGGACCACGTGTTCTTGTGTGAAGGAGAAGACCCAAAATCGGCCCCTAAAGGTGAGCTGCTGTTTCCTGTCCCTTCCCCCGAGCGCTCTCACTCTGGGGGAGCTGCTGGTGGGTCCCCAGGGGACGAGAGGGAACGCCCAGTTGCCCCTTCAGCCCACTGACAGAAACAGGCAAGGTCACGTTTGTTGCTAGGAGGATATGTAGTATTTGAAGGAAGCCAGGGAAGGGAGCTCAGTTATTTCAGGGGGAAACGTCCCAACTGGCCACCAAGGGCCTTTCTTCACTTCTTGTCATTGGTGGTCAGCCTAGGTCTAAGACCGGGAGTCCCCCGTCCCCTTCTAGAAGCTGATCTCCTATAGTGAAGGGCGGAGACCTGAAGCCTCTAACGAACGTGTGATCAAGGGTAGCGCAGGCAGCACCAAAGCAGAAGAGAAGGGCACAGGGGGCGTGAGAAGGGGACCGTGATGCCTGCGGGGTGGCGGGGAGAGCTGCCCACCGGCAGGCAGAGTGCCAGACTCTGAGCCATGCCTCGCCCTCCCCGCTGACTGTGCGGTGGGTCACTGCCCCTCCCCCATCCGGGAAGGCTGAGCCACAGTGTCTGTAAGCCTTGTTCCCCTGCTGGATCCCCCTCTTCCTCCTCATGCTCAAGTTGAGAAAGTTTGTTATTTGTTCTTGAGGTGCAAGAAAGGGGAATGGGGTCCAAAGAGCCACGTGCAGAGATCATTACCTTATTTAGGAATGGATCAAAGAGTTGATGGTGTGAAGCCCTGGTTCTGAAGGCCTCTGCTAATGAGTAGGTCTCCTCAGGACAAGCCCAAAGCCTGGCCGTGTGCTCGTTACGGGGCGCACTTCTTGCCGGCCGGTCTGGGCCAGGCTTTCTGTATGTGGAGCTTGCCTGTCTGGTTACTGGGCCGCCTCTAACGCATGCTGACTTTCTCCCCCAGCCGCAGCGAGCGCCTCGCCGGGAGAAGAGCCAGGGCGGAAGGGCGGCCCTGGAGACGCGGGCCGCTCTCAGCAGCCGGTGCCCGAACCCACGGCTGACAGCCACGAGCCCAGGTTGGGCCCGCGCCCTCGTTCTCACAACAAAGTCTTGAACCCACCTGGAGGCAAGTCCAGTATCTCCTTCTACTAGGAGCTGCTGCTTCCCCTGTAGCCAGACAAAACACCGGAGAGATAGGATTTCAAACACTATAGTTTCTTTTAGCCCAAAGGAGCCGGGTGGGGAGAGGGTCTGTCGTGTATCTGAAGCCACAGCTCGGGCACTGCACCGTGGCCCACATCCCAGAGCCGTGGAGGACCTCACCTTCCAGACTGCCAGGACACCTGTGTTGGTGGGTAGAAAAGGGGACTCACTTTTAACTGCAGATGTGACCAGACTCTGCGAGGGGTGCGGGGGCCACGGTGAGGCCTGGTGGCGTGGGGTCACCCACGGCCTCACTGCATGGTGCTCTGCTCTGCGTGGGGTCTGGGAATCACTAACACAGTAGCAGAGTTTAAATCTAAAGTCTTGGCAAGAAAATAAAAAACAACATGGGTGTCCCTGTGGGATAGAGGAGCAAGACATAAGCCAAAACGCTACTGGCAGGGACAGGGGAGGGGGCTCTCTGTCCGGCTGGCCCCAGATCCTCACCCTGTTGACTTCAGGACAGTTCCCATCCCCTGGTGGCCGCTTGGCTGTCGGCCCCAGCGTGTGGCCCTGCACATTTCCCAATAGCCGGTTGCTTGTGCTCAGCAGCTGTCATCAGAAACCAAAAAGTCGTTCTCAGTCTCCCGCTTTATGGCAGGATTTTGAGGTGCTCCATTTCTGCCATCCAGACGCTTGGCCAGATCTTTCCTGCGCAGGCTGGTTTCACTGTGAATCGTCCCCTCTTTTCCTTAGCGGCCTCCATTCCAGGTCCACGCCCATCACCAGCCATGCGGACAGACCCCTTCCCAAGTCCGTTCTTCCTGTTGGCAAGGCCCCCTGACTTCTGCAGCTTTAGGCCTGTCCACGTGTACCCAGACAGCGGGGCTACTGACATCCCTCATGCATCTTTATTCCTGTTGGCGGTGGGAGGAAGCAATGGTCCTGAACCGTGGGGTTCTTAGGTTTGAATCTTCAATAGTATCTAGAGAACTATTAGAAAATCCCAGCTTTATGTAAGTGACTGTTGACTCTGATCTCTTTGTGACACCTTTCTAGGAAAAAGTCAGTTGCTCAGGTATAGCAAAGAGGAAGCAACGTTTGCTTTGCTGCTCTTTTTAAAGCTTTGCAGAACCTCTGACCACATTCAGTTTCCAGAAGAGACCTGGAGACCTTGGGCCAGAAGATGAAGTAGTTTGATAGTGAAGTCTCAGCTGGCCAATTCTGTGCTACTTTCCAGCTGAGATACTGGGCTGGCCAGAGTCCTGTCGCTCAGTCTGTCGGGCGCAAGTTTCTCCCGCTCGTCCTTCAGGGCTACATTCTTGGTTCTTACGCTCACGTTGGACCAACAGCTCACAGGGGACAGGGTTCGGGTTGGGGTAGCTATCGGTACGAGTGCCTACAAAGCCAATGCCGTGTGCTAAAAATACCTGCGTCGTCATCACAGTGCAGAAAAGCAACAACACTGGGTTCAGTCGCACCCACCGTGGCCTAGACACCGAAGTGCCTGCAGGAGCCGCAGGCCGAGCTCCGCCTTACACGTGGCGCACGTGGCTTTGTTCACCAAAGACCGCTTCCCCCTTTCAGCTGCCCTGTTCACTCTGGAGCCAAGAAACGCATTCCATGCAACTCTCAACTACTTCCTGTCTCCGCCCTTCAAGTGGCCATTTACAGGAAAGTTGTTTGGGATGCAGAGCATTTTCCCCCCATTAAAAAAATTGTCGTAAGTGGTGGTTAGGGTTTAAGTCCAAACACATTACCTTGCTTAACTTAATGCAGTGTTCTCGTGTTGCAAATGAACCGCCACTTATGATTGTGTCTTGTGCTTTTTAATATTCAAGAAAACGATTCGTGAATTATGGGTTGCCAGGAACCCGGATATTGTAGTGCTGGCCCCTGTGGCTTCACCCCTGCCTCTCTGCCCACCCAGCGGGCGGAAGCGATGAGGAGCTCTCTGCTTCTGTCCCCAGCAGGCGTCTCAGGTGCGGATGGGGAGGAGAGGTGGGAATGGAGGCACAGCAGAACTGAAGCAAGAGCCTCTGCGAAGTGGGGACAGACGCCCTGCCTTACTTCCCTCCCTGGGGCCGCAGAAACCGGATTAGAGTGCCTGGTGTCTGGTCGCTGGGGGAGCAGGAGAGGCCTTTCTGCTCCTGGGAGCCAACAGGGTGGCCATTCATGTTTGGAAAATGCTCTGTACACTGAAGACTGCCTGTATTTGGAAGATGCATTAACTCAGCATCCTGTGTTCAACCTCTAAGCTGCATTGAGAAGTTATTAGTCTGTATTTTTATTAAGCCTTAAAACTTTTTTTATGTGCATTTGGTGCCAACTTTTTTCTAGAGCTGTATCAAAAACAAGAAGTCTGTACTCACATCACAACATAGTTTTGATGGGGGCATCTTGTTACAAAGCAGGATTGGGTATACGCGTTGAATTAAACTTCACAATCATGTACTCGAAGTCTTTGTCGCTCCTTTGTGTGCATGTTGACATGTGCTCCTCTGCATCCGTTCCCCAAAGCGCCTGGACCCTGCTCCTTCCCTTATAGGTGTTCGTTGCTGAAAGGCTTTGTCTCCCCCTCCCCCCCATTTATTTAGCCAGAGGGATGCCCACATTAATCTTCTCAAAGGTTATGGATTTACACTTTTGAAATTTGGAAGCCAAAGACCTACCTTTGAGTATAATGAACAGGAATATGCCACTGCTCCTCTTAGGTTTCTGTAAGTTAAAGGTAATGATTCTTTTTTCTCCTAACCATTGGTTTTCCTAAAGAAATGATGGCATTGAACTTGCCTCTTGAGTGAGCTTTATAACTTGAGTAACAAGCTTGGTAATGAGAAGATGAGGTGCTGAGCTTTTAGTTTCCCGGTAGATTAAAGTCCTATTAAGAAAGCAGATTCATTCTTTCTCTTTTATATGTTAGCTATTTTCTTTCTTTTTTTCTTTTTTAATTTTTTATGTATTTCTGAGAGACAGCGTGAGCAGGGGAGGGTCAGAGAAAGAGGGAGACACAGAATCTGAAGCAGGCCCCAGGCTCTGAGCTGTCAGCACAGAGCCCAACGCGGGGCTCGAACCCACGAACTGTGAGATCAGATCAGACCTGAGCCGAAGTCGGATGCTTAACCGACTGAGCCACCCAGGCGCCCCATGTTAGCCACTTTCATACGTCCTGAAAGCAAACTATCTACGTGCATCCCATTGATCTAGGGAGATGCAAGCACTCAGACCACCTGCTTGGAGGCGCCCCCCCCCCCCCAGCCCTGCCCCCCAGAAGGCAGCACACCTTTCTCCTTGCTACACCAGAGCCACCACCGGGGCAGCACAGCAGAAAGCACCCCGATGTACGCCACGTGACACTGTCTCCGTTTGTTCATCCGAAAACGTGTTTGAGTCAGCATGTACCGAGATGTGCACCAGGCGCTCCTAACGTCGCACTGTCTACGTAGTCGCACTGTCTACGTAGCGGCGGCTCCAGCCGTGGGCCAGCTCGGTCCTGGAGACTCAAAACCCATTTGTCTCTGGGGGCTGGGCAGTGGCCATGTCTGAAGGACCAAGGTAACTCCTCCACATGTGTTACGGTGAGGGAGCAACCGACCAACTGCTTTCTTCAGAAATGTCTGGCTCTGGATGGGACGTAACTTGTTCTATTATTTTTCAAATGTTTCAAGACTGTATATTCCTCCTGTGTTATCCAGTTCATTTCTTGTTATATCCTTAATCCTTAGCATTCTTGAAGATCACGAGTGAAATATTCCTGTTGTATGTTTGATGACGAGTGCCATCAAAATTCAGCGTAGGAAGAATTGAGGGGGACAATACAGGGTCCTAGGTGACATTCTAGCAAATTAAGGTATAACTTTTTTAAGTTTTTAGTTAAATTCCAGTTAGTTAACTTACAGCGTGCTATCAGTTTCAGGTGTACAGTACAGTGATTCAACACTTCGATATATCATCCAGCGCTCATCATGACAAACGCTCCTGGAAACCCAGGACGCCATCCGTTGTGCCAGAGCCAGGCTACGGCAGAACTTTTGAAACCCACATAATCACCGTACCTTTTAGGGCCATGTGCTGAGAAAACCAAAATCTGTATCCCCAAGTAGCTTACCAATCTGACAGGAAGTCTAGCTGAGGTCCCCGAAGTACACGAGTTGCACCCTGAAGTAAGATCAGGAATCACTCAGCGCATCGTCTTGTTAAAACTTCATTGTGTTTTAGCCAATTTCAAGTAAATCTGCCTGATTATGTTAGTAATAAAAACCAATAACGTTGGTGGCCAATTTGCCTCTCAGTGGGGGCTGCCTTACTATGTATTTGATACTTCAGGGGTTCAAAGGGGTCATGTTACTGAAAAGAAGGCCTAAGGTAGAAGTCTTGAACATTCCCCAAAACACTCAAGCTTTTTTTGTAACTTGCTCACCAACAAATATTACACATACCTGTTTGTCCTGACTCTTCATTTTGAGAATAAACCTAACAATTCTATGTTGCATCCTTACTATATTGCTAGAAATGTACTAAGCCCCTTTGATGGATTAGCTTATTAACATTCCTAACTTTCCTAGGAGGTTGGTAAGACTTTTAGGCTCAGTTTGGAAATGGAAAGTTGGGATGACTGGGTCACTTAGGTAGCTAGCATCAAAACCCTGATAATCTGGGGGCACCTGGGTGGCTTAGTCGGTTAAGCATCCCATTTCTATTCAGGTCATGATCTCCTGGTTCGAGGGTGTGAGCCTTGGATCCGGCTCTGCTGACAGCTCAGAGCCTGGAACTTGCTTCAGATTCTGTATCTCCCTCTCTGCTCCTCCCCTGCTCATGTTCTGTCTCTCAAAAGTTAATAAATGTTTTTTTTTAAAACGCAGATAATCTGGATCTGAGACAGAAACCTTAATTTCTCTCCTAATGGGGTGGGTGAGCATCCACACAGAAAATTAGGTTGCAAGGAGAAAATCTGTGCAGTAGTATTCAGGACATCATCATCTGCAGGAGGGTTCGTTGATTTGGTGCAATCAATCAGGTTAGGATGAACTGACCTTGAAACATTTCATTAGGTAAAAAGCAGGGATGAGAGCATTTCTGTCGCGTTAAGCTATGACACGTTTAGTGGCTGTTGTTAATCAGAATTACTACTACCTGTGTGGCCCTCAAACTCAAAGTGTGAGTCGTGGGTTGATGGTATCCTCAGACGCCAGTGAAAGCAAATGCAGATCCCTGTGGAGCAGCTGTAAATTCAGGCTTCAGTGTTCCCGCAAAGGTCCTAGTTTCAGAAGGGAAGGAGGAGAGTGCACCAAACCAGCACCGCAGCACGAGACCAGCAAAGGCTGTGGACACTGTGATTAGGTTTAAAAAAAAAAAAAAAAAAAAAAAGCTCACTGAAGAGGTTTCCTACAAGTGGCTGGAAGTGGAGGAAATAAAAGCCTATCGAGACAGAATGTAGGACCAAGTAGGACAAACGTGAAGACACTCCCTGCAGTTAAGGACCTGGCGGGTGACTACACACAGCTAACGCGAAGCCGGCGAGGGCGAGCCAGGGGCACACGGCGCGGGGCGGCGCAGCCCGGCCTCGGGGGCGGGACGGCCGGGCGGCGCCCCCTCGCGGGGACCGGGCCCAGGGCGGGGACGCGCACGCGCGCAGAACCCAGGGGCCACACCTCTGCGTACGGCCGTACGACGCAGCGGTCGCGGGTAAACGCTCCCGGGACAGGGCGAGGTCACATTTACAGTCGGGCCGGTGTCGTGGGAGCTGCGGGAACCCGCCGAGGGTGACGCGCGCCCTCGGGCAGCGGCCGTGACAAGCCAGACGGGAAGTGCTCCTGCCCGGCTGGGCCGAGCTTCCGTCCAGGGGGCGGGATACCTTACGTCACGTGCGCCCGACCCCCAGTGGCGCCGCGGCGCGGGGCTCGGGCGGGACTTCCGGGAAGCAGGACTTCCGGCCGCTGAGTGACGGGCGCAGCCTAGGCAGCGGCGGCGGCGGCGGCGGCGGCAGCAGCGGCAGCAGCGGCAGCAGCAGCAGCGGCGGCTCCCGAGCCCTGAGGCGACAGGGGCGGCGGCGGCGCCCGAGCCCTGAGGCGACAGCGGCGGCGGCCGCGGCGGAGGCGACGGGCCGCGGCCTGCGGCCTGCGGGCAGCCGGGGCGGGCGGGCGCGCCGGCGGCGGCGGCGGCCGCGATGATGGAGATCCAGATGGACGAGGGCGGCGGCGTGGTGGTGTACCAGGACGACTACTGCTCCGGCTCGGTGATGTCGGAGCGGGTGTCGGGCCTGGCCGGCTCCATCTACCGCGAGTTCGAGCGGCTCATCGGGCGCTACGACGAGGAGGTGGTCAAGGAGCTGATGCCACTGGTGGTGGCCGTGCTGGAGAACCTGGACTCGGTGTTCGCGCAGGACCAGGAGCACCAGGTGGAGCTGGAGCTGCTGCGGGACGACAACGAGCAGCTCATCACCCAGTACGAGCGGGAGAAGGCGCTGCGCAAGCAGGCCGAGGAGGTGCGTGGGCCGGGCCGCGGCGCCGGGAGACCCCGCCCGCCCGGGAGACCCTGCGCCGCCGGGGAGGCCCCGCCCGCCCCGTCCCGGGGTCCCGCCCCGCCCGGGAGACCCTGCGCCGCCGGGGAGACCCGGCCCCGCCCGGGAGACCCCGCCCGGTCCCGGGACCCCGCCCCGCCCGGGAGTCCTCGCCCCGGGACCCCGCGCCGCCCGGGAGACCCCGCCCCGGGACCCCCGCCCCGCGCCCCCGTCCTTCCCCCCGCCCCCCAGCTCCGGACCCGCGGCCCCTGGCAGCCTGACCCGCCGAGCCCCTGGCCAGGCCTCCCTGCCCGCTCCACACCCACCTCTCGTCCCGGCGTCCGTTCTCGGTGCGCCCGCGTGCGTTTTCGCAAACCAGTTTCCTAGACCCCCACTCCTACCACTCGCCCCCCTTACTGCCTTTGGCCGCTGCAATTCCAAATCCCCCCCGAAACGGGCCATCTGGTCCTAGGGTTGTGCGGCCGGAAGCGGGGTGTTGTCCGAACACCCTTCCTTTAGGCCCCAGCGCACTGACAGGGATGAGTTTGGTGGTTGATGTAAACACCTAAGGGAAGCCGCACCTGGCAGGGGACAGACTCTGGGTTTCTGGAGGTGACATCTTTGCCTTGGGGTTCCCTCCGTTGAGAAGGTTGTTAGCTTACGTGGAAAAGGCTGAGAAATTCCACTCCGGCTTCTGGGAAATTAAAAGTGGAATTTTAAAACATTTGATCGCGTTCTAGGAAATCTCCATAACCTGCAAATCCCTTATCCTGAACCAGTTAGAAGAACCGCGAGTTGTGGGGAACACCACTTGCCTTCATTCATTCGGCACCAGATGCTTAGTGCTGACCCTGTGCCAGACCCAGGCAGGTGCAGGGTCCCCAGCCCGGCTTTGCCTCTGTGACCTTGTCCACATCGCCTGCCCACTCTGGATTTTTATTTTCTGTCAAACGAATCAGGTGATCTCGATCTCTCAGCCTCTCTGACGTTCTGTTATTCTAGGCAGTAGGTGACTCTTTGATTTATGAGTTCAAAGTTCCTTATTAAATGAGCCACGTTTCTTTTCAGTTAATGTGGCTCAGCACAGTGTTTGATGTCAGTATTGAAATAGAAGATTGTTCCGGTAATCGTGCTTTTTCTTGAACCAGAGTGGTTTATGTTCTGGTTGGGTTCTTACATCATTCCTCCTTAGGGTAGTTGTTTTGCTTTTGGGTTTGTACACCTGTCCAGAGGCTGTTGTCTGTTGATTGGGGTATCGGCCTGGCCACTGGTTTAAAGTTCTCAGCTTGAAGGGTTGCAAGAGCTCAAAGGATTCAAGTTTTCAGAGTGGCCCCAGGTATTTATTGAGGAAGGAAATGGACCCCAGAAGTGGGGGGCTGGACCAAGGTCACATGCCCTAGAAGAGCCAGGCCAGACCCGGTCTACACAGACTCGTAGCCTGGCTCTTCTGTACCATGCTGTTGCAGGAGGCCAGAGAGCTGCACCCCCAGAAAAGTGGAGTGCGGGGTTCCCCTTGTCGGACCAGGGGGGTGGGGGGTGGCTGTGGCCTCCGCTTCTCTGATTCCTCTCTGCAGCCATGTTTCCCATAGACTTGTTTTCTTGCCTCCCGTACCTGTGTGGGCCACATTGTGGATGAGAAGAAACTGGAAGGGGAAGGGAAGATCAAGGTGGACAAACTTAAGGCTAGCATAAAACATTAGCTCGATGTGGATTAGGCCTCTGCTCTGCTCGGTGCAGTTCGAGTGCGGCCGTGCATGACTGTCCTTCCTGCCCCTCACGTGCACTCCCCTGGAGTAAGAACCCGGGGGCTGCGTGTGGTTTGCAGGACCCTGCCTTTGAGGCTGAGACCCAGCGTGGCCCGGCCACTAAGAGAGGCTACGCAGAGCTTCCTGAGCCGAGAGCCGTGAGGCAGACAGATGCCTGGCCAGCTGGCGCAGGGCTGTGATTAGATGCTAGGAGGACGCCCTTGGAAAGACCTCGGGCCGTGTTACATCTCAGGAAAAAGGCCAAACACTGTCACCCCTGTGGCACTGTGTCTTGCTTATTCCATCCGCCAGACATTTATTTCCGGTTGTGTAGAAAAGACCACTTCTTTTCTAGGCAGGGAATTGAGATCACGGACGTGTGTCTCCTCACACAAGAGCTGGAACGTCACAGGCTGAGCCACGTTCGTGGTGCAGAGTAGCTCCTGCGTCCCTGGTCACTGTGCTCAAGAAGGCTTAGTCACAGCTGCGTAACCTGAGCCGCCTGCAGCCTTCCAGGCAGACGGAAGCTGCAGCTTTTGTTTAGAGCAAATAGCCGGGTTCCCTCCACTTAGTGCCCGTAATAACTGCAGCAAGAGATCGCGAGCATGTTCCGCTTCTGGGGTGGCTCATTTGGTGGGACCGATGGCAGCTAGAGACGGCGGGGTCCAGGGAGTGGGGCCAAGCCCCGGAGTCCACAGGGGCTCGAGCACCAGCCCTACCCTTGGGAGCTGCATGCGCGTCGACGAGTCTGCCCCTGTCCGGCCGCAGCGGCTGCCCCCGTGAGGCGAGTGACTTGCCGGCCGTGGACTTGCTCTCTTACCCAGTGCCGAGTCTCCTCGTTGGCTGCTGTTTGCCTGGAGAACTGCGGCGAGGCAGATGTGGTTGAGTCCGGGGAGAGCGCCTCGATGGGTTTGCAGACGCTGGGCATCTCAGTCTCTGACTGTGTGGGGTTTGCCCTTGGCATTGAGATCACAGATTCCTGCTCAAGCTTGTGCAGCTAAGTGGACCTGTTGCTGGCCTCTAAAATTTTTACAGAGACCTTAAAAATGCTGAATCTTTGTCTGACTGACAGGAAATTGTTTTTTAAATCCACCAGGTTCCTTCCTGTTAGGAAAGGCTGGAGGTGGGCAGTTGAGTGGGAGGACCCGAGAGTGAGTAGATGCCCACCCAGCGTGACCCTGAGGGAGGAGGAGGCAGAGGGCTCCCTGGGCAGCGAAGAGCCCTCTTCCCTGCAGAGGTCAGGCACGTAGTTCATAGGAGGAAAATCACTAGCTTTTAGACCAGTTGTGAGTTCGGTGGCCGCTCCTTGCATCAAAATCAACTTCGCCCTGCAGGCACTACTAGCTGTGCCCCCAGCTCATCCAAGATAGTTTGCATGTTCTGTCAGAGACGTGTGTGTGCGCGTGCGTGCGTGTGTGCACACGTGTCTCTGTGTTTGCCGATGCCTCGCTGTTTGGTGCTATGTAAGGAAGGCATCCAAGGGGAGGAAAGTTTTGCCCCAAACTGTTTCTTGTTCTACAAAGGGAATTTATTTTCGCGGAAGAACATTTGGATAGGGTTAAGCTGGAGGGAGGAAAAGCCATAATCCCGCTCTGTAGTGACGATCATTTTGCCTTTTGTCATAAGTGAATTAATCTCCTGAATCAGACGCTTCTCTTCGTCTTTCCCAGATGACAGATAGTAAATTCACCACTGCTTGGACGAGGCGTGCCATTTTAGGATTTGGCCACATTGTAATGTTCCGAGTAGTTTTTAATTTTTTTTTTTTTTTTTTTAGATAAAGCCATCATGATTAGTGGCCAGCGCTGCCTTTCCGCATCACTTCTAAAGGCGGGGCCCGCTGTGGCCTCTCTGTCCAAGAGAACCACACACGGCCCTTAAACACACACACAGGGGACACGCAGGAGCCAGGAGGGGCACAGCGCAGCCAGAGCGAGTGCGTGGGCGGGGCCGCTTCGCTCTGCCGGCCTCTAGGCCACAGCCCTGCCGCCTGCCCCTCCTGCCGTGGCAGGAACCCTCCGGGCCCCGTGGCAGCGGCTAGACAGCAGGGCCGAGGACTGGTACGAGTTATATGAGTTAGTTCCTCCCAAACGAGGACTTCTGTCTTTTTTTTTTTTTTTAATGTTTGTTTGTGTGTAACGTTTAAAATTTATTTTTGAGAGAGAAACAGCGCAAGCAGGGGAGGGGCAGAGAGAGAGGGAGACACAGAATCCAAAGCAGGCTCCACAGGCCCTGAGCTCTCTGCACAGAGCCCGACGCGGGGCTTGAACCCATGAACCGTGAGATTAGGACCTGAGCCAAAGTCGGACGCTTAACTGACTGAGCCGCTCAGGTGCCCCAAAGGGGATTTCTAAATTAGCTAATACTTTTTTTTTCTTTTATTAATTTTATTAAATGAGCTCTGCCCCCCACACATGGGGCTCAAACTCACAACCCCTGAGGTCTAGAATCACATGCTCTACCAACTGAGCCAGCCAGGCGCCCCCACTAGGTTTTTCATTTTTAAGTTTTCTAAAACTTCCTGTTTTTGAATCCTTTACAGAGGGCACAAATAATACCCTGCATACACATCCCCAAATAGGAGCATTTTTCTACCTTGTTCCTTTTATTTATAAATTTTTAATGTTTACTTTTGAGAGTGAGAGAGAGAGTGCACATGTATGCGCAAGTAGGGGAGGGGGAAGGAAAGAGAGAATCACAAACTCGGGCCTGGATCTCACCGACTGTGAGACCATGACCCCAGCCAAGAGTCGGATGCTTACCCGACGGAGCCCCCACCCTGCCCCGCGCACCCCTACACTGTTCTTTCCCTCCCTCGCACTCTGCCATGAATTCCGGAGTGCTGCTGCTCCTCTCTTCTGGATCGGTTCCTTCCCGCTTTTCGAGACCATCACAGGCCCCTGGTTTTGCAGGACACCCCTCAGTCTGGCCTTCCTGCGACCGCGTGACCGGTTCAGGACAGGCATCCTCGGCAGGAAGCCCCCAGAGGTGATGTCACACGCTTCCCAGCGTCCCTGAAGTCCTTGCTGGGTCCGAGGGGGTGCTGGGCAGGGCACGGTTGTACAGGACGGGGCCCTCTCTCCGGCCCCAGGCAGCGTGAGGGCGCCAGGATGGCCTGAATGCGCCAGCACGGAGCCGCAGCGGGCAGCCGGGAGCGCCATCGGCGGCTGGGCCGGCACGTGTCTGCTGTGCTCAGGCACCGCCTCCCGGGTCCCAGCGCTCACGGAGCCCTGGCCGTTCCTACGGCCCGCCTCTCGCTTCCCCGACTCCTCTGCCGCGGCCCCGGTTCCAGCGCGCACCGTCCCGCTGGCCTGCCAGCCTCTCCCGTCCCAGCCCTTCCTCCTCCCGAGGGGACCTTCCCAAAGGCACGTCCCATCTCCGGCTCGCACCCCTCCACCCCGCGTCTTCGTTCGCCGGAGCTCTGTGAGCGCCAGGCTTGGCTGCAGGCCCTGGGGCCCTGGGCTGGGGGCGGCACCTGGGTCGCGAGGTGCAGGGGGCGACGCTGCCGGGTGTTCCCACGCGGATGCAGTGGGGGCGCGGGATGCTGGGTGAAAGGTGGGGATGCGCGCAACTACTCTGGGTAGATGGACGGAGACGACCCCCCCGCCCTGTGCGTGAGCCCCGCCAGGCCTGGCCAGGCCTCCCTCCCTCTGCGGCGGGCTCCCTGCACCACTGCCCTGCGACCCCCACGCCACCGCTCTGCATGCAGTCCCAGCCCCTGTGCACCCCTACCCCAGGCGTCTGGCACAGGGGCTGCGTGAAACACCCAGATGCTGGGCGCTTGGAGGAATAAGTGCCTGACCGGAGGGAGGGGTCCCGGTTGTCGCCCCCGGCGGCCCACCCCGCCCTTCCACCCGACCTGCGCCTCGCACCCCAGCACCCACGGCTGCCTCCTGCTTTGTCACGGGGGCAGTGCCTTTCTAGCTCTTTCCACCCCAAGGCTGGTTCTTTTTCCCCCTCCGAGCACACACCTCCTAGAGATGCTGGTCACCCTCGGGCCTGCCGATGAGGGAGGCGCCTTTCCTCTGCCTCTGTGCACACCGCACCCCACCGTCCCATCCCAGTTCCTGGAGATAGAAAGGGAGATGCCTTCAGTGAGCACCCAAAGCAGGAGGTGTGGCCACAGGAGACCAGACAGGAGAAAATACTGTGATGTAAACAACAACAAAGGAAGAACGGGGAGGCGAGGGACTTCTGGAAAGGGTGAGAAGAACCTATCGTGAACCCACCCCCCCCACCTTGTGCCTAGAAAATGGCTGGTGTCACTGCCCAGGTGGAGACCTGAGACCCTGGGCCGCGTCTTGCCGCCTTCTCTGGTTTTCTTTCTAACCACCTCAGTGACGTGAACGCGAGACTGTACATATTTGTGCAGTGTGGCGAGTAGTGACCTGTCCACACCCAGACACCGTCCCCACGGTCAGGGTCATGCTTGTCACCACCATTCCTGAAACTTCCTTCTGCCCCTCGGTGGCCTCTCCCTGCGTCCCCCACCCCCAGGGAACCGCTGATCTGCTTTCCGTCACAGTAGATTCGTTTGCGTTTTCTAGAACTGTGTATAAATAGAACCGTGCAGTGTTTTGGTCTTTTTTTGGTCCGGCTTCTTTCAGCGTAATGACTTTGAGACTCATCGGATCGTCGCACGTGTCGTCCGTCCCCTGCCCTTACTGCCGAGCTAGCCCCGTTGTCCGTGCCATCTGTGCCGTCCGCCCCGGCCGAGCGGGGAGGCGCGCTGGTCCGTGGCCCAGGCTCTGCCGCTGTAGCTTGGGTCAGGCCGGCCCAGAGCCCCTGCCTGGGGGTCCTGGGGGACACACACACGAGGACGGTGGCTGGTGGCAGATACTTGGAGCCCACGTGGTCGTCCCCTCTTGCGTCCAGGAGATTTAGGGAGTGCCGGGCTAGGTGGGGACAGGGCTTTGTCCCCAAGGACGGCACCTGGTTCAGGGACGTTGTTTGGCGAAGGCTGGCAAGCTGAGATTCTGATTGTCGACAGCGACGGTTCAAAGCGACGCATCTCGTTAGAGTCGCTGGGCGCTCCTCCCCAGAAACTTTGCACGCTGTCCAGGTGCCCTGTGCTTCATGGGCCCTTCCCCAGCCTTCCCATCCCCCCCCCACCCACCCACCCACTGTGGAAGCCCGCGGTGCCTGCTCTCGCGTGTGGCTCGGGGCCTCTGTCCCGTCTGCCATGTTCATTTCGGGACAGTAGGCCCCTGCGCCCACGGAACAGCCAGACGGAGCGCCCCTGGCACGCATGCTGCCAGACGAGCGGGAGCCGGAGCCAGGTCCACGCAGGCCCAGTGAGCAAGCGCGAGGAGCCGGGCACGGCACTGAGAGCACCCCTGGGCACAGTCGTCTGCGCCAGGCTGCGGCAGTCAGGCCCTCCGGTTTTCCTTCCTTTTCCTTCTCTACCGCGTTACCAGTTGGTGTGTTTATGTATCTGACACGTATATTTTATATGTTATATCCTTTAACATACAAAGTATGTGTTAATACTTAACATGTAGACATATCCGTAAAAAAATTTTTTGAGACGCACCGAAAGATTTTTTCTTGTCTTGCCAGTCCTTTTCCTTCGGAAAGCAAGCTGTAAAAGAATGTGATGGTCTGAGGTCTTAGGGATTCATTGCCCCAGGAGCGCCCAGTGCATGTTTGATCGCTGTCAGCACTGTACAGGGGGTCAGCCTGCAGGAGAAGGGTGCCTCCCCTGTACACGGAAGCCTGTGCCCAGCACCCCAGGTGTTTACCGCCCTGCCTGCCTCAGAGTCCAAAAAAGAACTGGTTTTGGAAATCCACTCAGTCCTCTCACCACCCCAGAAAGAATTAAATGATCAGTAATGCAGAAAAACAAGGTCTTTGTTTCTGTTGGGTTGATTTTTTTTTTTTTTTTTTTTTTTTTATTTCTAGGAGAGAGAGAGAGACAGCATGAGCAGGGGAGGGTCAGAGAGAGAGGGAGATACAGATTCTGAAACAGGCTCCAGGCTCTGAGCTGGCAGTCAGCACAGAGCCCGACGCGGGGCTCGAACCCACGAACCGCGAGATCATGACCTAAGCGAAAGTCGGACGCTTAACCGACTAAGCCACCCAGGCGCCCCAGGTTGATTTTTTTTTAATGTTTATTTATTTATTCTTGACAGAGAGAGCAGGGGAGGGGAGAAGGAGAGGGACACACAGAATCTGAAGCAGGCTCCAGGCTCTGAGCTGTCAGCACACAGCCTGACACGGGGCTCGAACCCACAAACGGTGAGATCGTGAGCTACTTGAAGTCAGATGCTTAACTGAACCACTCAGGTACCCCTGGGTTCGTTTCTAACAAATCAGCCAGAGTTGAATTATTTCCTGCGTGTGACCCTGACCTAAAGGACACATAAGAGGAAAGGATTAGATTGAATATTAATTTACTCTGCCATTAAAATCACCTTGTGCTATAGAAGTTGCCAGAATTAATGATGAAATAAAAAAAGTGCCTACCTGATAATCTCTCTTGCATTCTGGGAATTGGGGATATGGATTTCTGCTGTGGTTTTAATTTTATATTTGACATGAAAGATCACTTTTTACCTTTGCTTTGATGGATATGATGGGAAGAATGAGCTCGTTGCACGGAATACTGAGGAAAGCCTCCTCTGGCTCCGAGTTGGGAAGAACCCGCACTCAGATCATTTCAATATGGATCTTGACATTCACCTGAGAGCAAATTCGGGAAACCGAAATTGAGTTCAACTTTTTTTTTTTTAATGTTTATTTATTTTTGAGAGAGAGAGAGAGAGAGAGAGCACGAGCAGGAGGAAGAGAGAGTGAGAGAGAGACACAGAGTCTAAAGCAGCTCCAGGCTCTGAACTGTCAGCACAGAGCCCGACGCGGGGCTCGAATTTATGAACTGTGAGATCATGACCTGAGCCAAAGTCCTATGCTTAACTTGACTGAGCCACCCAGGCACCCCTAGTTTAACTTTAAAACAGAGCACTTTGTTCATGCAAGAGAGGGAAAAGAACTCTTAAATCTGAAAAGGGAATCGTATGGCCTCTTGGTATTTAGCAGTGTGCATTCGGTGTTTCATACGTAGATGCTAAGGTAAGACACGTTTTCCTCAGTTGTATGATGGCCACTGATTGCTCTTTGGGGTGCTCAAAAGACTTGTGATGAGAGGGACCATAAACACTGTGTTATCCTGTACCTCGTGACATTTTGAGGAGACCTGGTTAGAAGGTGGTAACTTGAAATGCACTCAGGTCCATGGGACGTACAATTAGCACGTGCCCTGAGGTTTCCGTCTGCTGCAGGCACTCCTTACGGAGGTCTTCAGGCTTGAGACACTAGCTTGTGCAGAGAGGGCTCAGGTAGATTTTTATTGTGTGTCATCGGTCCCGTGCCGACCCACATAACCCAGATGCTGACGGTCAAATTTTCATTCTTCTCAGTTCCATTCATATTTTGTAACAGATTCTTTGTTTTGAACGTTTGAGAACGCACAGGCACGTGAGTTTCTGCAAGTGGGGGAGGGGCAGAGAGGGAGAGAGAGAATCCCAAGCAAGCTCCACACTGTTAGCCCAGAGCCGGAAGTGGGGCTCATCCTGACAGACCTGACATCATGACCTGAGCTGAGATCAAGAGCCAGATGCTTCTCTGAGCCACCCAGGCACCCTCGTCAGATTCTGCTTGTAAAATCTTGGAAGACTTTCTCAGTAGACTTTACCTAGTCTCTACCCCGCCCCATCCCTCACCACTGAAAAATCTTGATTCTCTTAAATCTAAAGTAAATGATGTCTAAATAAAAACGTTTTCTGCATATTTGAAGCTGTCTATTGAATTTTGGGTGGTTTTGCTAAGCCAGGGGTACAGTGCCCTGCTGCCCCTCCCCGCCGCGGCCCACCCCGTGCCCTCCTCGCTTCTCTCCTGAGCTCGTGGCCAGCCGGGCGCCCTTGCCCTCTCCCTGGTGCAGATGATATGGGCTTCCTCCTGCGTCTAGCTCGGAGCGTGTCCTCCTGGAAACAAAGATTCGGCATTTAGTCTCGGCCAGGCGCCGCTCCTCCACGGCGCTTGCCCCCCATAGCATCTGATGCAGATCGCATCGCAGGTTCCGTTCCCGGTAAAGGGCGGGCTCATGTTTCTGTAGCCAGAACTACTTTAATGAGAAAGTAATGTCTTCAAGTGGGGAAGAACAAGGAGGATTTCTTCTAAGCAGTCCACGCCACGCTGTGTTTGTAATGCTTTCCCAGACTCGGCCTTGCGGGGGGTCCCCAGTCGGGTCTGTCTGGCAGGAGGCTGGTGTCAGCGAGCCCAGGAGCAGAGGCTCCCCGCCACCCACGCGGTGGTCAGAAGCCAGTGTGGAGAGTGAGGGCCCGGGGCCGGGGTCCTCGCGTCCGCTGTCGTCACTTGCGGGTTTCTTGGGGCTCTTTGCACACCTGGGGAGCTGCTCCCACATGAGTGCACACACCCCTTGAACAGGGGTGCGAGGAGGCGGAAGGGCACCAGTCACTAAGGACAGTGCCCTTCCCACCCTATAAGCCATCCCTTGGGCACCAGGGCTGCCTGTGGCCTGAGAACCACAAGCATCCTGTTTACCCACCGTGGGCTCTCTGTCCCTGCCCCCGTGTGCTCTCTGCATTTGACCTTGAGGATGCCGCTGTTCGCAGTTTCACTTGAGGTGCTTTCTCTCCTGCTTAATGTCTCCATTCTTCCTGACGCTGGAAGCTTTAACTTCTCAAGGTCAGAGCATTTCTGCCATGGCCTCTGGTTTGGGGCTATCTTAGTCGGGAACCCGCAGGCATGTCGGTGGTTGTGTGGCCTGGCAAGGTTCCCTGGCACTGTTACTTAGGTTGACTTTAATGATCACCTACCAAGGGGCACCTGGGTGGCTCAGTCGGGTAAGTGTCTGACTTTGGCTCAGGTCATGATCTTGTGGTTGGTGGGTTCGAGCCACGTGTCGGGCTCTGCACTGACAGCTCAGACCCTGCAGCCTGCTTCGGACTCAGTGTCTCCCTCTCTCTCTGCCCCTTCCTCACTTGCTCTCTGTCTCTTTATCTCTCAAAAATAAACGTTAAAAAAATTCAGTGGTCACCTATCAGAACAGACTTAAGAATATCTGTCATCACCTTCATTAAGAACCTGGGAAAGACTGCTTTATGACACGGTCTTTATTTTGGAAGTCCCTTATCTGATTTCCACATGTCAAGTGCAGGTAACACATGACAAAGTAGAGAAGGGGCAGTTGTCATGAAACGGCCCCTTCTTTAAATGAAGCCACAGTGCACCACTGGCGCTGGGTGGAGGTCAGTGTAGAGAAAGGGAGAATTTTCCATCTTAGGTCAAACAGCCCTTGACAGGCTCGCGATGCTCTTTCTCTTCCTCCCAGCCCTGAGGATTTTCTCATCAAAAACAGGGACCCCTTCCCAAGGTGTGGAGAGGTGGTGCTTTCAGACAGGCAAACTGCTTTGTTAAAAATAAATACAGAAGTGATTGCAGACCGTTCTCAAGTTAATCTAGAAGGATGAGCAAGTGGGAATAACCAAGAACATGTTGAAAGGGGACTTCAGATGACATGGAACAGATATTAAAGGACAGGGTACCAGTCCGAGTTCAGAAGGCCCTCTGGTACTGGCTGACAGATAGACCGAACTCTGTGCCGGGATTTAGCATGTGCTCACGGTGACATTTCAAAGTGACGGGACGGGATGGGATAGACCATCCAGTAAACTTGTCGAGCGTCCCACACAGCTGCGTCCCGGGGAGCGTCTACACGTGTAAGACGGACTTGAGCAGGCGCGGTGGAAGTCCTTACAGGTCCCTGAGGGCAGCGGGGACACTGCGTAGGATGCTGGGCAGGGACATAGTGAGCTGTTGGTGAGATGAGTGATGTACGTGACCCATAAGTTTGTAGACAGATGTTCGCTGTCAGAGTCACCAAGGAACCGACAAGTGAGACAGCTGCGGCTGGTCGCTCTGCCATGCATGAGGCTGGCAGCGGTTTTGTCAAGCTCTGCGCAGAGGCAGCGGGGGCCCGGGGAAGGGCTGCTGCCCTCGCCAGGGGGAGGGGGATGGGAGCTGGAGACCCTTGCGAAGGGCCGTCAGCCAGGTGCGACCACGGGACCGCAGCCTTCGAGAGCTGGAAGCCATCGGGCCTTTACGCAGGCCATGACCCTGATAACGGGCATGTTAGAGCAGCCCGGAAGCCCCGCAGTGGGTGATCGACGGGTCGGAGTACGCTCTGCACACACCGCTACCCACGGCGGACCTGGTAGACTGTGCGTTTCTTGATCTAGAAAGACTTTCCACTTGAAGCCACTGAATGAATCGGGTCACAAAATCCCGCGTAGAGGCTGCACGTCTGCCCTGGGTACTGTACGCACCCACACACCTGGAGGAGCACCGCCTAAATTAAGCTGACTCCGGAGGGTGGGACTGTGGCTTCTTAAAAATAGCCTTCCTTTTACTTCACACTCTTACCTGATTTTCCTACAAAAGCATATGTTGTTTACATTTTTTTTTTTTTTTTTTTTTTTTTTTNGTTGTTTACATTTATTTTTTTTTTTTTTTTTTTTTTTTTTTTTGAGAGAGAGAGAGAAGGATAGAGCACAAGCAGGAGAGGGGCAGAGGAGAGAAAGAGTCCCCAGCAGGCTCCACGCTCAGCAGGAACCCGGTGCGGGGCTCGGTCCACAGCCCTGCGATCACGACCTGCCAAAATCAAGAGTTGCACACTCTGGGGCGCCTGAGTGGCTCGGTCGGTTGAGTGTCCGACTTTGGCTCAGGTCACGATCTCATGGTTCGTGAGTTCAAGCTCCACGTCGGGCTCTGTGCTGACAGCTCAGAGCCTGGAGCCTGTTTCAGTCTGTGTCTCCCTCTCTCTCTGACCCTCCCCTGCTCATGCTGTCTCTCTTTCTCTCTCTCTTGCAGAAATAAATAAAACCTTAAAAAAAATTTTTTTTTAAAGTTGCATGCTCACCCATAAGCCACCCAGGTGTCCCTACATTTCATTCTTTCCATAATTTTTTTAAATAATAGGAATTAAAATTGCCCCAAATCAAAAATATCCTTATCATTCAGTTAATAACAGCTTATTCTTCACACGCTGGTTCGGCCCCGTCGCACCGAACACCTGTGCGCAGCCGCACCATCTGTGCATTTTCCTGTTTGTGGGGCCTTTGTCTGCCTCTCCCCTGCCTGCCCCTCCCCTGGGGTGCCTGCCACCGCCGTCCCCCTCCCCTCCCTGTCCCTCTGTGCACAGGATGAGTCAGCCTGGGGCACAGAGACCTTCAGGGAGCCTCTGTGGGTCCTGGTGGTTATTCTGGGAGCAGTCTTCCAGACACCCGAAACCTGAAATCAGCCATCAGTTTTATGTTCCCATCTTCTGCTTTGTTTTGTTTTAAGTTTTTTAATGTTTGTTTATTTTTGTGAGTGAGAGAGTGTGCTAGGGAGCAGCAGAGAGAGAGACACACACAGAGTCTGAAACCGGCTCCAGGTCTGAGCTGTCAGCACAGAGCCCGACGTGGGGCTCGATATCACGAACTGCGAGATCATGACCTGAGCTGAAGTTGGGTGCTTAACCGACTGAGCCCCCACACGCCCCTATATTCCCATCTTCTAAGAAACGTCATGTGTTTAATAACATGGCTGATACTTAGACTTCCTACAAATGAAATTTTTTTTTCAAATGAATTGTAATCTAATTGTTGGCAGCAATCTTTTTTTTTTCTCTTCTGTTTATTTTTGAGAGAGTGCGAGCAGGGGAGGGGCAGAGAGAGGGAGACACAGAATCTGAAGCAGCTCCAGGCTGTGAGGTGTCAGAACAAAGCCCAATGGGAGGCTCAAACTCACAAACAGTAAGATCATGGCCTGAGTTGAAGTTCAATTCTTAAGCGACTGAGCCATTACGGTGCCTCTGAAATTTCTTAATAGTCCCATTTCCTATTCTGTAAAATTAAGGTATTAACAGCTCCCCCTCAGGGCTGTTGTAGGAATTACAGCTGGTGGCATCTGTGCGGCCCCCGGTGCCCGTTCCTCCCTCTGCTGGAGGCCCGGTTCATAACCAGCTTTCAGTGTTAATCCAGTGTCCTAAGATCTTTCAAGAATTATCTTTTAGGGGCGCCTGGGTGGCTTAGTCGGTTAAGCGTCCGACTTTCACTTAGGTCATGATCTCGTGGTTCGTGGGTTCCAGCCCCGCGTCGGGCTCTGTGCTGACTGCCAGCTCAGAGCCTGGAGCCTATTTCAGAGTCTGTGTCTCCCTCTCTCTCTGACCCTCCCCTGCTCACGCTGTCTCTCTCTCTCCTAGAAAAAAAAATCTTTTATTTTGAGAAAGGGGGGGCGCAGAGAAAGGGAGATAGAATCCCAAGCAGGGTCCACACTGTCAGCGCAGAGCGTAGTGCGAGACTTGATCCCGTGAACTGTGAGATCAAGCCCTGAGCCGAAATCAAGAGTCATACACTTAACCGACCGAGGACCCCCAGGCTCCCCAGGAATTGTCCTTTTTTTTTTCTTTTGTGAAGTGCTTTCTTGTCACTTGACTTGATAATTTTGCTCAGCAACTTAGCACATAAGGGGAAGATTCCAAAGAGCCATGTCCATTGCTGGCTATTCCAGTAGTGATGGCTTCCTGAACTGAGCAGCGATTGGGATACACATTAGGAGCGAAGTAGACTCGACCTCATTTCGGTGTTCAGTGTCGGGGGAGTCATGTAACTCTTTTGCAAAAGGACCAGGTACCTGATTTGTGGGGTCCAGTGTGGAAACGGAACTGTGGGGCCCCTTGTTCCGATATTAGTAAGAACTTCAGGATGGCAACAGCAGAACCTGAAACCAGGCATGAGCCCCACCCCCACCCCCATTTTTTTAAAAGTGTATATTATTTTGAGAAAGGGAGAAAGAGACAAGTGGGTCGGGACAGAGAGAAGGACAGAACCCTAAGCAGGCTTTCCGTCATCGGCGCAGAGCCAGGCATGGGGCTCAAAGTCACTAACTGCGAGATTGTGAGCTGAGTGGAGACCAAGAGTCAGTCGCGTCACTGACTGAGCACTCCACGCGCCCCGAAGGTTTCTTGGGAGACGCCTCTGGCCCCCCCCTCATGGGCCCTTGTGTGGCAGGGTTTGCCGCAGCCTGAGGGTGGCAGGCCACGTGCCCTCAGGAGCCCGCGACCCCTGTGAGGGGCTGCTGTCCCCTGCAGCCCGTCCGTGACGCCTGCTCTGTCTCATCCCGCCTGTAGAAATTCATCGAGTTTGAAGACGCCTTGGAACAGGAGAAGAAGGAGCTGCAGGGGCAGGTGGAGCATTACGAGTTTCAGACCCGCCAGCTGGAACTGAAGGCCAAAAACTACGCAGATCAGAGTAAGTCTCGTGTCTCCTGCGGGCTGATCCCCGGCGGGGAGGGTGCTGAGAGCCTGTGACGAGAGGACAGTGAGCGAGCCCAGTGGCAGCCATATTTCACACGCGCCGTGCGCCGTTTGTCTTGCCTCTTTTCGCTGCCACGTGTTTCCTGTAATCCGCCTCCGTCCTCTGTGGAAAGAAACAATAAGCAAGGCCCCTTTGAGGACGAAGCAGTTTTGCTTACGTTGCATTGGGAGCCAGACTGGGCGGCCGCCTTCCCGTGCGGCCCCTGGGAGCACAGGTCCGCATGCGGGGCGGGCCCCTGTCCCTGCAGCGCCGTGCGAGCCCACTGGCGGGGCCCTTCCCGGGGGTGTTGGGCTGGCCGGGGGCCTGCGGGATCACCCCGTCCCTTGCGAGCAGGGGTGACAGAAGTGCTTTTGGATGAGGGTTGTTATAAGAAGTGCTTTTTCGGTTTTCGAGAGTCTTTAAGAGTCAGCGTTATCATGACCTGGGAGTAGACGTTTGCGTGACCGAGAAAGGACACGGCTGAAGTTTGAACAGAGGGCCACCGACGGAGGGTGACCTGGCCGGCACACTTGCTCGGGTGGGGGGCGCAGGGGTGGGGTGCCTGGCTGCCCCGGGGCCTCTCCTCAGGCCTGTGGAGCACTCAGGTGACTTACCTGCGTTTCGTGGCCAGAGGGGGCCCTTGGTGCGTGACACCACGGGTTGTAACTTAGGGGTGACCCCCATGCCTGGAGGTGGCGGGTCACGGCTTGGACTTTCCAGCCCTTGGTGCGTGTAAGGGACACTTGCGTGTTCCATCCCACATCTCAGATGTTCTTTTTGCCCTTTCACGTGGCACAGAGGTTACTCAAATATGACCTCTGCCCCTTTGTACAAGCCACTTGCTGGCGTCCTGTCTGCCCCTGGCCCCGTCGCGGGAGCCGCTGGCCGGCTCGAGCACAGAGAGTAGCCCGTGGCCGCGTTTCAGGCGCCCTGGTTGTGTTCGTGGCAGAACTGAACACACCGGGCGCCGCCCAGACCGGCTGGGATCTGCCTTCTGGCGGTCCCGGCACGCACTCCCAGTGGTAGCCGTCTGCACCGGGCACCAGTTTGTCCTGGGACCCTCCGTCCACATGCCGAGCCCACAGGGGTGGGGAGGGAGGAGGCGTGGAGAAGTGGTTGTGCCCTTGACCCTCAGTGGCTGTGTTTTCCAGTTTCCCGCTTGGAGGAGAGAGAGTCCGAGATGAAGAAGGAGTACAACGCTCTGCACCAGCGACACACGGAGGTGGGTGCCCCCCCGCGGCCCGGCAGCTGCGCGTGGCTCCTGGCCCTGGCCGGCCCTTCTGGCGTTTACTTCTGGTTTCTCCTGCCCCAGCCAGAAAGCGGTTAGCCACGTGCTGGCCAGACTCCCTCCCACGAACGCTGTCCTTACTGCTGTCAGAGCATAGACAGCCTAGAAAGTACCGCAGTTAGAGGAGGGAGAGAGGCGGGGGTCACCAGGAATGTCTCACACGGCGGCCCCTCCTCCACAGATGATCCAGACCTACGTGGAACATATCGAGAGGTCCAAGATGCAGCAGGTTGGGGGAAACAGCCAGACCGAGGGCAGCCTGCCCGGGAGGAGGTAAGGCGGGTCGCTGGATTCCGCGGCCTGGTGTGCTTCATCCTCCCCGAGGTGCCTGGGCCAGGAGGGCAGGGGGCGCTCTCCAGAGCTGCGCCCTCCCTGACTCGGGTTCCCGGCCGCAGTGCGTGGCGGGAGCAGGCCTGTGAGCTGCCCGTGGCCCTGGCACCAGAGCCCTGGCTGGGGGACAGGGCGGGCCTCCTGCTGGCCGTGTGCAGTTCCCAAGGCCCGGGATAATGGGGTGGCCGTTCCTCATCACCTCAGATCCTTGTTTCTGGATTCACCTACTCACTGACTCTGCCTGTGGCCTCCCACTGACCGCCGCTGGGCTTCTGCAGCTGCGCACAGACAGGTGCAGAGGCCCCCAGGGCATGGAGGCGAGGGGCAGCCTGGTGTTGTGCGCGAGTCAGGCGGTGCCCCTGTCTGGGAGCCGCCTCGGGCAGGTCACCAATACTTCCACGCTCGTTTTCTCCTTTGTAAAACGTAGCAGGCGGAATCTCCCAAGAGGAGTCAGGGACAAAGCTCCTGATCTCTGTGAGGCACGTGCGTCTCATTTGCAATCCAGTTCTCTGTGACTTTGTGCCTTAGCTACCTCGAATCACGAGCACCGCTGCATGGGTGGGGAAGAGGCCCAGACACCCTGGTGACCGCCGCACGGACCCACATTCTCACGGCCCAGGGTGGCAGTAGCAGATGCAGAGGCCCTCGTGGTCTGAGTCCCGGAGCTCCGCTGGCTACATTTGGGGCTGGAGAGAGAACTGCAGAGGCCAGCTTCCTTCTCCCCGTTCTGTGCCCTTCGGTCGGGATAAGGCCCAAAGGAACAAATCGTCAGCGATCTTCTCCAGGGTGTCACCAGCATGAGGGAGTTGGCCTGGGGAGACCCAGCTTGTGGACCTGGGCTGGGTGGGTCAGGACCAAAGTCCTAAGTCTCTAGTAGGTGGGAGGAGGGGCCGGAGGTTGGAATCCCAGGATGGAGCGCAGCGATTGGTCCATTTCCAGCGGTGGCCCGTCGTTCCTGTAGGCAAAGGCCCCAAGCCCTGGTCACATCGGATGAAGCGCTTGCTGGCGGCGAAAGCTTTCCCCGTGCCCCCCTCTCCGGTGCCCGCCTCTCCCCTGGGTCACACCGCGGGCAGCAGGGCTCAAGCCCTGCCGCTGTGGCTGTTGCCAGCTACAGTCTGGTGCCAGTGGGCAGGGCTGGCGTGTCCTGTGCTGGAGGTGTCTGACTTAGAAACGCCGAGCGTGTGTGCAGGCCTGGCAGGACCTAGGAAGAACGTGTGGGGACGGCAGCATGTTCCTCACAGCCCCCCGCTTCCGGCGGGCAGCGGGGATGCCGGCCCTTGCGGTCGCTCCCTGGCAGTGAACGCTCGCGCCCTTGGCGGGAAGGGGCGGGGGGGACGTCAACCAGCTGTTCTGTTCGGTACCCGGGGCAGCACCGGGTAGTGAGGGAGCACAGGCCGGACTGTCTGAGTGCCAGAACTCCGTAGGTGATGCTTCTGGGTCACGATGTCTGAGGGTGGGAAATAGCGATCTCCAAGCTACTGGGTCACGGCCGAGGAGATTTTCTCTTGAGCGCACCATGACCCTCACGCCTGCAGTCAGAGGCTACTGAGATTTCTGAGCAGCTGCACCCGAATGCTCGCCCGGGGCTCTCCTGTGGGGACTTGGCCGGGGCAGTCTGGGCTGGGGCTGCAGTGGCCGGGCGGTGTGGGCATCTCTAATGAGCGCTGGGCTCTTGGCCAGTTCCTGAGAGCTGCAGCATTTCAGAACCTTCAGGCTGTTACTCTGCCAGCCTCCTTTAAGACAGGACCACCTCCAAGGTCACAAAGGAGAGAGCCCAGGGAGAAGGGCCCAGTTTTCCCAGAAGCCAGGCAGGTGTGACCTCTGAATTCAGGACTTGGAGGCCAGCAGTGTCTGGGGCCCTACGAGTGGCCAGCACGCGGGTCCCAGCGACGCTGCAGAACCTCAGGCTGAGCATCCTGGCTGTCGCCGGACGGGGACGGGGAGGGCATCACGGAGGGCCGGGTCAGACCTCAGTTTCTTCCCAGAGGTGGACGAGGCTCCATGGTCGCAGGACGGGCTTGCTTTCCCCGGATCTCCGTGTGCGCTGCAGGCAGGCCCCGGTCGGGAACCTGCTTTTCCCGCGTGTCTCGTGGCTCCCTCCACCCTGAGCCCGTGGGGACCAAGCATGGCACCAGGCCCGCCAGTCTCCCTGGTGCTTGGAGCCGGGCCCCGGCCCGTGGTGGGCGCCACCCTTCCCGTCAGGACTCCAACTCGAAAGGGACTGGCTCACAGGGTCCCGTCTCAGGTCCCCTCCAAGGCCCCAGAGCCGTTGGTGGAGGCCCTGCGCTCTACTCCTCCTTGCGGGCCCCAGGATGGTCGTTACAGCCCCACAGCCTCTTGGGCAAGGGACAGGTGCCTTCCGCTCACGCTGCCTGGCTGTGCCTGGCGTGGAGATCGCGCCCTCGCGGGGGCCACCCTGCAGGGGCCCACGGGAGCCCCTTCTTTTGTAACACGGACCCAGCGGCTGTCCAGGAGAGGGAGGGGCTCTGTCTAGATTTCCACTGAGCCTCTTCTCCCTGATTTGATCCTGCTAGAAGGGAACCCCAAGGTCGAGGGGTGTGTGATGACAGTGGTTTCCAGGCCGTCAGCAGGCCATTACCCACCTTCCTGAGCCAGAGCCCCACCCGTGTGGGAGATTCCTGCCCGCAGGGACAGGGCGCCTGTGCTGTCCGGGGCCCTTGGCACGAAGAGGAACGTGCTCCTGCGTGGTCCTGGGGGGCGGGCGGGGGGGTGCCGGCCGGCCCCGCCGTGTGGAACCTCCCCTCCTGCGTCAGCGGCCCCATGGCCATGACGCTTCGAGGGCGCACGGGGTGTGCCTGACCGCGCAGGACTGTTTCCCGGTGAACAGGCAGCCCCCGCGGGTGGAAACGGAAAGCATGAGCCTTATCTCGCCGTGCTGCTGCGCCTGGGGGCCCAGGGAAGGCCCCGCCCCGCTGTCCTGGCCTGCTTCTCCGGGGCGCCACCTCCCCTGCCGCAGCTTCCTGGTTCAGACTCTCTGGCCCCTGCGGGAGGGCCGCCTCCTCAGCGCTGGGGGCCCCTGGTCACTGCAGAACCCACGCTGGCATTTTCCTTCCCTCCTGGCGTGTCTTCTCCATCTGTGTGTGTGACCACGTGCTCTGTCCCCACGCCCCCAAGCACACGGCACTCGCCCTGTGCCAAGAGTGTGTGCACCCTGCTCGCCTGCACAGTGAGGCGCAGAGGGCCGTGTGTCTGTCACATGCAGATGTTTGCGTGTTTCCCCGTGTCTGTTCCCACGGAGGGAAGCCCAGCCCGCACCGCACACTCACCGTCCGTGTGAGTGCGTGTGACCTGAGCCCCTGACCGCCGCCCTCTAACACTGTCTTCTCGTCTCGCCCTCTGTGCTGTTGCCGCTGTGTCTGTCGCTGCCCTGCAGTCCTCGCCAGTCATGGAGGAAAAGGTAAAGCCTGGGGCAGCATCTGCACTGTCGCACGGGGCGCCCGGGGTGCCCTGGGGTTCGGGAGTCCGCCCGGCCGGTGCTTCTTAATTACAGGCTCAGAGCTGGCCCTCGCCCTGCTCTTTGCAGCCATGGCACAGACACAGACTCTGGATATGGCACTCGGAGGCCATAGAGAAGAGGCGGTGGGCTCGGCTCAGGTTCCCGAGACAGCCCCAGACTCGGTGGTGGTGCAGGGGCCCCACCCGGCAAGCCTCCGCCTTGCTCTCACACCAGAGCTTGGGGCCACGGCCTCGGGCTGGTGCTGTGGGCAGGCACCCTGTGCTCTTGCGTCAGACAGCCCTGGACCCACAGTCGCTTCCAGCACTGGGCCCAGAGCCAGCTGTGTGACCGTGACCCTGGCAGGCATCTTGACCTATGCGGGTCACGTGACTGCCCGGGGCTGCAGCTTCTGAAGCAGCCGAATTTTGGACGGGTGTTGGCCTTCGGCGGGCAGTGCCCAGTGAGTGCCCGGGGGGTTGTGGAGCCGGCTGTCGGCTCCTTGAGGAGCAGACAGAGGAGATGAGGCTGGATTCCGGGGAGGACCTCCATTGCAAGAGAGCAGCCTGGCTGTGTCCCTGCACAGAGCCGTGGAAGCAGGTGACAGACGTGTGTCCCCCTGTCCTCCGAGGCCGGATGCTTACACTCTGCCGTTTGCCTGGGGC
Organism: Hyaena hyaena; assembly: GCF_003009895.1. Classification (NCBI taxonomy): domain Eukaryota; kingdom Metazoa; phylum Chordata; class Mammalia; order Carnivora; family Hyaenidae; genus Hyaena; species Hyaena hyaena. The sequence continues at coordinate 1,183,420 of NW_024080917.1, read as the reverse complement.
CGAGGGGCCCACTCTGCATTTCTCCGGAGGTGGAGCCAGACCCAAGGAGAGGGGTCCCCGCATCGGCCCCAGGAGCCTGAGGAGGAAGCGGATGAAGGACGTTCCTGGGAGCCTGGACGCTGTGGCTGGAGGCCAGGCCCCTCTTCGGGGATGTGCTGACCGTGTGGCACCTTGGGGGCGCTGCTGGCGGAGGGCAGCCTCAGTGCTGGCCGAGCCTCGGGCTTGCTGAGGTTTTGTCAGAGCTGCAGGCTCAGAACTTGCTAACCTGATGTCTTTTGTAAGATCTGGGTCTCTAGCTCTCAGATGGCCAGCTGAGTCGTGCCCAAGAACACGTCCTCTGTCACAGGTGACGAGGGCTGCGTGGGCCTGTAAGGTCTCCCGCGGGAAACCAGCTTCCTGAGGGGCCCTGAAGTGCACCGTCTGTGCAGTCCCGGGGTGTCAGCAGCCCCAGCCCTGGGGGCACACGGCTCCTCTGGTCCTGTCCCTGCCGCAGACTGGCTCCCGGGACCGCACAGCCACGTCTCAGCGGGTCCAGAGAACCCTGTCTGTGGGAGGCAGCATCTCGCCGACCAGGATACACGAGCCAGCCTCAGAGGGGCTGAAGTAGGACTCCAGCTCAGACCCCGTGTTTTCCTCCTCCATCCCAGCCCCGGCCAGGGAGCGCCCCCTTCCCAGGCTCAGACTTTGAGAACCCCCTGCCGACTGCAGGAAGTTGTCATCAGCGGTGACTGCCTCACATCTCTATCACCCACACCCTCCGAACACCGCAAGGAAGCTGCCTGACTCCTCTTTCCAGAACAGTCCAGCCTCTGGACCCGGCCGCGGGGACGCCTGCAGAGGCCCCGCCCCTCGTCCCTCTGCACACTCGGGGGGTCAGAGATGCTGTGGAGCGGGGGCTTTAATTCTTGGCCGGAACAGCTCTGAGCAGCACGGGCTACGGAGAACGGTCTCCCGGGTGTGGTATATCTGGCCTGTGCTGTGAGCCGCCTAGCGTCCAGTCAGAAGCCCGGGATGGACTGTCCCCTGGGCTTCCTCCCCGTCTCCTAGCACGCCTTTACGAGAGCTCCCCTCTGGGGTCTTTGCTCTGTGATGACCGGGAAGAACGGCATGGAGTGGAGAAAGGGGCCCCCGTGGCTGTAAGGGACACAGCGCCCACCGGGAGGACGGAGCCCCCCCTTTCCTCTGCACGCGTCGGTTCCGACGTTTTGCAGTGAGATCTCGTGAAGGAACAGCGGAGTGGGGTGGGGGCAGCCCGCAAAGCACAGAGCACAGGGGTGATCCCTTCTGTCCGGCCCCAGGACGCAGATGCAGGGCCGACAGCAACGAGCAGGCACGGCCGCACCACACGTAGGGAAGATGTCACCGTAAAGTCTCCACTCAGGAATGCTCTGTGCGGCTGTGATGCCGGGGACCCTGCCACTGGCTCCCCGTGGGCCTTTTTAGTGCACATGGCGGGTGTGAGACCAAAGTCACTAATCGCGAGTCGCCGTGAGACAAGGGGCAGTGTCACACTGGCCTGCAGGACAGCCCAGCCCAGGTTCCCCCGAACACGGACCATGTTTGGTTCCAGAGGAGCTCAGGGAGCAGGCGATCCCTGCGCCCCCGCCCAGCACACCTGTCCCTCAGCAGGCGCCTGCGTGTCCAGAAAGAGTCTCGTTGTCACATGGCGAGCCACCTCTAATGTCCGCTTCCTTCCTCTCTCCCTCACATCTCAGCAGGAAGGAGCGCCCCACCTCTCTGAACGTCTTCCCCCTGGCCGACGGCATGGTACGTGCACAGATGGGGGGCAAGCTCGTGCCTGCGGGGGACCACTGGCACCTGAGTGACCTCGGCCAGCTGCAGTTGAGCTCCAGCTACCAGGTTTTGTAGCCGTGCCGTGGAGTGAGGGCCCCCACCTCCCCGCCCTCCCATGCTCCCTCAGGACGCTGTCTTTGCCAACAACCCTTTGCAGCTGCCCTCCGGGTGCGTGGGGCCTCTCGCGGAGGGGCGTCTGCGCCGGAGGAAAGGACCGCTCTGGGGGCGCGGGCCGCAGACCGGGGCTGAGCTGGGCCTTTGTTCAGGGGCACAAGCACATCTGTTCCTCAGATGGGCCCCAAAGCATGCGCCCGCAGCCAGACTGGACACCGGCCCAGAAGGTGCCGCCCTCCCAGCATCAGGTTTGCTGGCAGCTGCGGGGAACTTGAGGGCGGGGCCAGCACCTTCTCCCCTAGACTGTCCTTACCGTGCTCTTGACTTCCGGGTCTCGGGAGTTTGGGGTACGGCTGTCCTGGGTGTATGCAGCTCTCTGGGGAATGCACCCCTCAGCAGGGTCCCCAAGAAAGCTGGGGGCAGGGACCCCCTGGGCCCAGCACGCATTTAGGCCCCTGATCACTTGCTGCCAGTTTCGGTCTCTGAGCTCAGCCTGCCTTCACCAGACAGGCTGTGGTGCCATCACCAGGTAAGGATGCCACCCCCAGGGCTGGAGGAGGCGACCTGGGCCAGGCGCACTTCCGCAGGGGCCGGTGGAGGTGCCCATGGAAGGCCAAGCCCCTGGGCCTCCGGACTGGGCCCGGCTGGCGGTTGTGGGGACTGGACTCGAGAAGCTCCTTCCTGCCGCGGATCATGGCTGACTGTCTTTCCGTCCCTGGGTGTCCAGCTTGCCTGCTGGAGGTGGCTGCAAACTGCCCACTCTGTCACCAAGTGACCCCACTCGCTTTCCTCTTTGCGGCAGACACTGAGCATGTCTCTGCGACCTTTGACCTAGGCGCTGGCCCACCTGCCCTGGGCCTGCCTGTGTGGGGGCTGGGCAGAAGGGCAGAGGCCTGGGGGGCCGGGTGCACCCACCCAGCGGGGCCTGGCTGTGCCACTGGAGGTGACGGCTCACGCAGGGCCGAGGGAGGGAGGGCTGTGGCCGTGGGGGCGGGGGGGGGGGGCGCTGAGCCCCGCCTCCTTCCCACGCCCCTCCCCCAGCTTTCTTCCCGCCGCGTCTCTTTCTCTTGCCGCGTCGTTCAGAGTAGCTTTTCTTTTCATCACCACGTTTTCTGTTTCAGTTCGTACATGTGTTTTATTTGCCTTTTTTTAATTACATTTAAGTTCTTTTTATTTTATGTTCTAGGTTCTAATTTCTTAATTTTTTTTGTTGTTTTTTGTTCTGTTTTTTGTTTTTATGTGCTGTATTTTCAGTGTTTTAACCAAACAGTTGTGGCTACTCATGGTGAGGAATGACTGCTAAGAGTTTGGGTTCTTTGCATTTGGAGGTCACTGCCACACGTTGATGTTTTAGGAGGTTGAGAGGTTTGCCCTTAGGTAAGTGGTGGCCCGGGGACCGTCCTGCGGGAGAGCCAGGGGCTGGGGGAGGCCTGGCTGCGCCGCACAGTTCCCCTCGGTGACTCCTGGGGTCAGGGAGGCCCACTGCTGACCCACAGTTACAAGGTGGCCGGGCACAGGCCGCAGAACGTGGCCACTGAGGAAGTGGTCCAGGAAGCGTGTGGTCCCGAGAGGTGTGGACTCCCATGCTGACCCCCCTCGGGCCTCTCGGAAGTGCTGGTAGCCCTGGTCTCCTGCGGCCTCCCCTCAAGTGCTGGCCCAGGGCTCCAGGGCAGCACAGCGTCTTTGCCTGTGGGAGGCCTGGGAGCCTGTGCCATGTGGGACGGACGGACCCTGGGGCAGTCACGGTGGCTCTCGGTGATGCCTGGTGTCACGAGGAAGAAAGGACTTTTCCTTCTCCACTTGGACTTAAGCTGTAGAACCTGAAGAGAAAATGCTTGTACTGGGGGCTCCCAGGGAGAGGACTGTCACGCGAGGCCTGTCCCCTCGGCACATTAATAATCTAGGCCCACTCTTCTTGTCTGTGGGGCCATCCTGGGGCCTGCAGGATAGCAAGCGGACCCCCCGCCCCCACCCACCGGGCCCCAGGTGCAGCCGCAGACGTTGAGGAGGGTGTGAGATTGTGGGATTCCCGGCTGAGAAGTCTCAGCAGCCCGCTAGACAGCACCGGAGGTCACCGCCGCAGGCCCCGGCCTGACACTACACGGGTCAGGAAGAGGCGGGTCTCAGAGACCCCGAATCAGCCCTGCCTCCCGGTCACCTAGAGGCAGCCACGGGAGCCTGGTCAGCCTTTCCTGGTTGAAGGCAGGTGCGGGTGGGTCCCAGTGTGTGTCCAGCTTTATGGAGAAGGCCCACCCCCTGCCATCAGCTCCTCCCCCTCAGAAAGCACCCTCAGAAGTGCCCCTTCTGGGGAAACCACGTGAGCAGGTGCCGTTGGCGACTAGGGTGTGCACCGGGAGCTTGGGCCCGCAAAGTTGTAGCAAGTCTGGGGGGGCTGCTGCCCGCAGGCTGCCGGGAGGCTCTGGGGCTCCCAGCGAGGACCAGGTTGGGGGTGAGTCATGGGGTCAGTATCCATAGCCGTGTGGGGCCAGGTTATGGGTCTTGTCTGGCAGCTCCAGGAGGAGAGACTGGGAGAAGACTGGGCTTATTTCTTGCGTCGTACTTCCTCACATAGAGCGTTTTCGCTGCAGGGAGGCCCTCACAGTCTATGGCTGATCGCGCTTTTCAGTAGTCAGTCCCTATCTGCTCTGGGAATGTTTTGAGGGTGATCTGTTCTACAGAAGTAGAGTCACAGCCTGTTTGCTTTTGTGTAGATACTTGAGCCGTGGGGGTTGAGAATTCCACATTCCCTGGTGTCTCTGCGTTTGGGAGGCCTGTGCCCTTCCCGGCCCCTGACTGTGGCCAGTGCAGGGAGCAGGAGATGCCAGCAGCCGGCCACAGCACCGGTAGCTTGATCAGAAGGCGTGCCCAGCCTCCTCCCGGCCCCGTATAGAGCCCTCGACCCCGCCCTTGGGTGTAGCTTGTTTCCAGCCACCCTCTGGCTGCAAAGGGTTGCTTGTCATGTTCGTGTAGCTTCATGTCCATCACACGCGGCATCAGCATTGTCCTGGGGAGGGTGCAAGCTGAAAGCCCCAACGCACAGCATTTAAATATGGTGGCAGCAGCCTGTGGAAAGCTGGAGGCAGTGGCCAGGTGAGCCAAGGGACTGGGCCCGAGGAACCGGCCCGACAGGAGAGCAGGTGTCTTCCTGTCCCTCCCTGTCCTGGCTCAGACTGCTGTTTGACCATGGCCAAGGAAGCCGAGCCACGGGGCCCCGTGGAGGTGTGCTGGCCCTGCACGGTGTGCCTGGCCTCCCCTGGTGCCTGGGGGCGTGGTGACCCACATGACGAGCTTCTCCCTTCATGTGTTTGGCCCTAGTGTCCCCAGGATGAGATGTCTGAGTCGGGCCAGTCTTCAGCGGCCGCCACGCCCAGCACCACGGGCACCAAGTCCAACACGCCCACGTCCTCCGTGCCCTCAGCGGCAGTCACGCCGCTCACCGAGAGCCTGCAGCCGCTGGGGGACTATGGCGCCAGCACCCAGAGCAGCAAGCGGGCTCGGGAGAAGCGCAACAGCCGCAACATGGAGGTCCAGGTCACGCAGGAGATGCGGAACGTCAGCATAGGTGCCTTGGCGCCCGCGTGCTCCCAGGGCCGTGCTGGGGGGCCGGGCAGCCCCACCCCGCCACCTGCTGGCCTGGCCTCCCCAGCTGCCGTCACAGGCAGCGCAGACACTCACGGCCTCTCGTCCACGAAGCCAGAAGTGAGCGATCGGGGTGACGGGCCAGCCCTTCCCGAGACCTCTCCCGGGTGTGCAGACGGCCGTCTCCTCCCCGTGTCCTCGTGGGGTCATCCAGGACGCGGTCGGATGAGACCTGGGCCTGCCCACGGGGTCTTCACCTCCTTAAAAGCCCTGTCTGCAAATGCGGTCCCATGCAGGGTCCCGGGGGCTACGCCTTCAGCACGTGGACTTGGGGGGCCACCCGGCCTCTAGCGGTGCACTGCCGTGACCTAGCAGACGCACCCGCTACAGAAAGGGGAGGGAGAGAAGCAGGGCGCTGGGTATGGTGGTGGGAGGTCATGAAAAGGAGACGCGTTTCTGGTTGATGGGCCCCACCCAACTGCCAGCCAGGGAGGAGCCCTTTCCTGACAGTCCCTGCCTGGCAGTGGTCTAGAGGGCAGGCACCCCCCCCAACCCTGGGGTTCCTGTGTGTCCCCCCTCCAGGCATGGGCAGCAGTGACGAGTGGTCTGATGTTCAAGACATTATCGATTCCACCCCAGAGCTAGACATGAGTCGGGAGCCCCGTCTCGATCGCACAGGCAACAGGTACTCACTGAGCCCGGGGTCCGGGTGCGCTCGGGGGTGCTTACTGTGGAGGTGGGGACTTTGGGGAAGGTGCCCCCTGCGGCCTCTGGCACGGGCAGCATTGGCATTGAGCGGCCCCGTGGGTGGCATTGGAGAGCCCCCACCCGCAGCCCAGAATGCCGCCCACTCACCCTGCCCTCCCCCGGCCCCGTGTCCTCACAGCCCCACCCAGGGGATCGTGAACAAGGCTTTTGGCATCAACACGGACTCCCTGTACCACGAACTGTCGACTGCGGGGTCGGAGGTCATCGGGGATGTGGATGAAGGAGCTGACCTGCTAGGTAAACTCAGGCCACCCCCGTGACCTCAGGGCCTCCCTCTGTCGTTGGTTTTGTTTGTGATGAAAGCAGAGTCTATCAGCTGCAACCTTGGGATTTGGTTTTGCTGTTTCATCGAGATATATTTCCCATTCCGTGAAACGTGTTCACTTAGGGCGTGAAGTTTAGGGGGTGTCACAGTGCTGACAAGCTGCATTACTGCCTGCTTTTAGAGCGTTCCGTCTGAAAACACCGTGCCCGTGAGCACTCGGCCTGGGCGTGCACTTCCTAGCAGTGGTGCTCCTCGCGGAAAGTGCAGGCAGGGTCGCTGCCCATCTGTGAGCCCTCGGCACCATGGTCGCCCCCAGAGCCCCCTGCGCCTGGGTGGGGAATGGGTGCAGGGACGGTACCCCATAAAGACCCCTCTGGGGCCTCCTTCCCGTCCTGGGATCGGTCTCAGGCACGTAGGGGCCCCGTGTCTGCCGGGAGTGTGCTGGCGACTACAGGCCTCCGGGGCCGGGTGGGAGCTTGGGAAACCAGAGGCTGGAGCAGCATTCAGCCTCCGCCGCACCCCCGGCCCACTGACCTCGTCCCCGGAGCCCTCGGTCCCTTCTCCCCCCAAGGCAGGCACTGGGGAGTGGGGCTCTGCCTTGTCTCCTCCCCCCCCCCGCCCCCATCCACACCGGCTTCTGTGGAGGGACAGCTGTCATGGCTCAAGGCGGGGCAGCTGCTTTAGCCGTGTACACGGCCAGTCGGGGGGCCGATTTGGCTTGCGAGGCCGCCTGCAGGGCTGTGGCCCCTGTGTGGGTTACATGCTGCCCGAGGAGCCGGAGCGGCCTCACGTGGAAGAGGTTTGTTTTGATTTTAATATTTATTTATTTTGAGAGACAGAGTAGGAGAGGGGCAGAGAACGAGGGAGAGAGAATCCCATGCAGTCTCTGCACTGTCAGCAGAGAGTCTGACGCAGGGGCTTGAACCCATGAACCCATGAGATCATAATTCCAGCTGAAATCAAGAGCCAGATGCTCAACCAACTGAGCCTCCCAGGGGCCCCTCGCATTGAAAAGTTCCACTTCCCACCGATGTCCCTCTGCACTGGTGACCTTTTGCCATCAGGGACTCGAGGACATTTGTGGAGTGTGTCTGCCTCGGCTCAGCTCCTCCGTGTGGATGGTGGTGGCTTCGGTGGATGGCTCGGCTGCCTTCCCACGAGAGAAGGGCCCCAGCTGGTGTTTTCCGCCCCGCACAGCCTCGCTGTCTTTGCTCCGGCCTTGCTGATTGTCTGACTCGGGCTGCAGAGCCTCCCGGGAGCCTCCCGGAGCACAGCCACCCGCAGTGAAGCCTACTTAAAAAAACCCAGAAACTCTTAACATATAGAAAAAACATACTTTGAGGAAGTCACTTTCAATATTTTGACACCTTTCCACTCTACTTTATAGGGTTCAGATAATCCTGTATATGTTCCAATTTTTATTTTTGGAAAAGTAGTAAGAACTTGTAACAATATTCAAATAATCAGAAATTTCCAATAAGAATAAAAACCAAAGAATATGCTCCCTCGTGCCGTGATGAGTTTGCCTTTCCAGGCATGCGTACATGGCATGGGGGTGGGGGGGTGGTCTCAGGTCCCATCTGTCTTCCCCTTTGTGGGCGATGGTAACGTTTCTCTGACCTGCTAATATCCCCCGATGCCTTTCACCTCGGGGCATGTGACTGGAGAGTGCGTCATCAGTTCTGCCGCGGTTCTGAGTTTTGCTGTTTGGATACTGCGGTCGTAGATGCCTGTGGGCCTCAACCTGCCGCACCCTGGGGGCTTGCTTAGGACAGCTTTCTAGACGTGGGAGCCTCCCCGTAGCGGCGTGGGCTCCTGACACTGGCCACACGTTGCTTTCCCAGGTGGGGCTTCTGTGGGGCTTGCGCCTGGCTGCCTTAAGACGTTGTACATGCTGGGCTGGGAGCCGCATGGGAAGGAGCTTGTGGCCGTGAGGCTGTGGGGACTGGCCGGGCACACGTGTGTGCCCACGAAGGAGCAGCTTTCCGCCAGGGCCCACCGTGGAGCCATGAGGGTGTGAGGGCCTAGTGCGTGCTGCGCTCTGGACCCAGGCACATGGCATTTTGTGTGTCGCGTCGGGCGTGCAGGCCCAGGCTCACAGCGCTGGCCGTAGGCAGCCGAGCTGCTCTGCGCTGTTTCCAGGGCCCGGCTGCATGCGAGGCTGGGGACGGGACTGGAGGGGAGCCACCCAGCCGGAGTGCCCGGACCCTGTGCTGTTTGCAGTCTCACTTCACGACATGGTCACGGGAAGAGTCACGCCAGGGCAGGACGTGCACCTTTCATCCGGGCAGCTACCGCTGCCCCCATTGTAGACAAAGCTGCGCCCAGGGAGGGCGAGGTGAAGCCGCAGAGTCAGAACTTGAACCTGGGTCTGGCCAGAGCAGCAGTCCTGACTTTTGCCCACCCGCGGTGGAATGGAATGTCACGTGGGTTTGGCCAAGCACACAGTCCAGTGTCTCTGAGTGAGTCAGCACCCCACAGCTCTAGAGCACTGTCTCCCCAAACCTGAGCCCGTGCAGTCTCTCCTCCCGCGCCAGCCCCTGGCGGCCAGTGGCCCACCCCCGTCTGTATGCTTGCCCTCCTGGGCGTTTCCTGTCCGTGGCCTCCTCTTCCACGTGGCCCCTTCCTGTGCATGAGAGCCCGTGAGGCTTGCACGTGTCCTAGCAGGTGTCGGCGTTTCATCCCATCCCTGGCGCAGTGATGCCCCGTGGCACAGACGGGCCACACCTCATGTGGCCGTTCGTGCACTGTTGGCCATCGTGGCGGATGCTTCTGCCACGTGTTTGACTCCTCACCGCCCGCCCACCAGCGCGTCCCGTCATTGGGCAGCTCTGACCTTGGGGCTGTGTCCCCTCCCTCCCGTCCTCAGGGCTGCGGGTGCTCTAGCCCCCAGCCCCTCCCGCACTCACTGACGCCCACCTCAGCAGTGTCGCTCCAGATGCCACTGCCGTACAGAATGTCCGTTAACAGTGACGCGAGGAAGGAATGGAGAGCCAGAGCGCACGTCACTGAGGTTGACCTAGAGGCCATGTCGACCACGGTAATGGGGTCATGACTTCCAGGCAGATGTACGAGGACCCTGGAAAGGAAGTGATGTCAGGTGTGTACCCTGGGGTCGCTTAGTCCCTAGGATAGAGAGTGCCTGACATGAACGTCTCATGAAAAGGCCTGATCCGTGCACGTGCTGGTCTTTGTTCTGAGGAGGCGGAAAGCAGAATGCCCATCTCATAGGGGGAGGGAGCGTGAGCCACCGTGTGCTCAGCACTTCTGCGGCACCCTGCGTGGCAGGGGCCACCCTGGGCACCGCTCCGATCTGGCTGGAATGAGCCCCCATTCTTGGCCGTGCCCTTGCAGGGCCTTAGGCACGACAGCCATCTGAAAGGCAGGCAGCCCCAAGGAGTTTAGAAGGAATCGGGCTGCTGCACTATGTCGCTGGGCCACCGGGCAGAGGAGCTCACCCTTTGCCCAGGAGGGTGGAGGAAGGAGTCGGCTCAGCTCCGGTCGCCTCGCCGAGGGCACCCATCCCCGTTGTCTGCCTCAGCTGGAGTCTTTCTGAAGAGCCTCACCCCCATCCCTTACGTTCCGCGTGTAGCTGCTAAACAGTGAAAAGCCTGCGGCCAGTGGGTGGCTCTGTCAGTCTCGGTTGCATGACTGTCCTCACCATGGGAAGGTCCTGTAATAGCAGAAACACCGTGACATGGTCGGCATGGCCAAGAACAGCATCCCTCAAAGTTGTATGCGTCTGCATTGGTGTTCGCTGTGTCCCTCAGGATTGGGACTGTGAATTCCTTCAGCAAAGAAGGGAGGACCCTGGATAGGCCAGGATTGGGACTGTGAATTCCTTCAGCAAAGAAGGGAGGACCCTGGATAGGCCTGGCTTGTTTTGTCTCCTTGAGCTCATAGCATCGCTTGAAGACACACCGTTATTTGTGAGATCTCCAGGACAGGAAGCCCTTGCTTCAAGTTGGAGGGGGACATAGTGTTGATCGTGAGAGCACGTCCAGTGTCAAAGGCGCCATGAGTGCGCATCTCAGAGCCGACGTAGCCAGGGAGCCAGGGAATTCGTGCCTGATGAGCACGAAGCACGTGCTGGTGTGTACCAGGGAGTTTCTGCAAGCCCGAGCTACGGAGGTTAGGTCTCCCCTTCGTGGACGAGGAAACCGAGGTTCAGAGAAGCCAGGCAGCACGCCCTGCGTCACCGACTTGGAGTCAGAAGGTCGGCACAGGCCGGCGGGACATGCATTCTCCTCGGCTGTACTGCGCTCAGGTAGCGAGTCCCGCCCCCGTGGGAACCGGACCCAGACAACGTCTAGACGTTAACCTTGAGATACCAGCCAGCCCACGTGCACAGAATTCGGAAGCATGGTTGAAGAACATAGAGGGGGCGCCCGGGTGGCTCAGTCGGTGAAGCATTCAACTTCGGCTCAGGTCATGATCTTGCGGTTTGTGTGTTTGGGCCCCGCGTCAGGTTCTGTGCTGACAGCTCAGAGCCTGGAGCCTGTTTCAGAATCTGTGTCTCCCTGTCTCTGCCCCTCCCTCCCCTCAAAAAAAGAAAGAAAAATTAAAAAGAAGAAAATGAAGAGGCCTCGAACGTGGAGACCCGGCTGCTCCCGGGTCTGCAGGCTGCACTCTGTAAAGCCGCCGGGTGTCCTCACGGCTCAGCCCACATTCGTACCCACATTCATTCAGTCCCGGCCAAAGGGGCTTCGTGCGCGGACCCCAGAGCCCATCCAGGAGCACGTGTGAGAAGAGCCTGGAAAGGGCTGAGAACGAACAAGGCTGCTGGGCTGCCTGATGCTCCAGGCATGAAACGGCTTTTAGGCTGTGACGCCGACGCCGAGGGCGGCAGACCCCGGGTGGTGACAACACGGCGACCCCTCCGGTTCCTGTGAGGAGAGCTGGCGCCGCGCGGGAACTCACAGACGGTGAATGTGGTGCTTCAGGTGACTGGAAAACGGGTGGATTAGGTGAATATCCACTTGGTGAAGAACGAAGTCTGGTCCCACCTCCCGCCACACACAGGAGACTTTCTAGGTGGACTTAGGACCTCGACGTGAACATGCAAGGACAGCGCTCTGCGTGGCCACAGCCGTAGAGGAAAGTACCGACAGGTGTGGCTGCGCATCAGCTAACACACGTGTGATCTCCCTCACTAACAGAGGTCAAGTACGGCAGAACCTGAGCAGAGGATGAACTAGGGGGTTCCTGAAAATACCAGCAGACGTACAAAAGAATGTTCAAGAAGACAAGGCAGAAACGAGAAAATACAGATGAGTGTTTTTTTTCTCAGAAGAGCAGCAAACACAGCAGGTGCTGGTGTGCCCACGGCCAGAGGCGGTCGCACGGCTGGCGGAGCCTCGATGGCGGGATGAGGGGAGCGGTCGCTCCCACCCGTCCCCGCCCGGCAGCCCTCGGTGCTGGCTGGTGCATGCACACCCCTGTGCCCGAGGGCCGCACAGCATCCCAGGTGAGCGCAGATATCCGGTGCAGAGTCCCATGCCAGCGGGCAGGGGACCAGAGCAAGCGGCCCTGGAGGGTGGGTATTTGCCCACAGTTTGTATTTATTTTGTTTGGAGAGAGAGAGAGGGAGACACAGCATGAGTGGGGGAGGGGCAGAGGGAGAGTTCCAAGCAGGCTCCACACTGCCTGCGTAGAGCCCCATGGGGCTTGAACCCACGAAGCCACAAGACCATGATCTGAGCCAGAACCAGGAGTCGGGACACTTAACCGACTGAGCCACCCAGGTGCCCCTTTGGTTTTAGTTTAAAAGCTGGTGTTTCTCAGGGCTCCCAGGTGGCTCAATCACTTAAGTGTACAATTTCGGCTCAGGTCACGATATCATAGTTCTTGAGTTCAAGCCCTGTGTCTCGCGCTGTGCTGACAGCTCAGAGCCTGGAGCTGCTTCAGATTCTGTGTCTCCCTCTCTCTCTCTGCCCGTCTTGCCCTGCTTGTGCTCTGTCTGTCTCTCAAAAATAAATAAAAACATCAAAAAAAAAAAAAAGCTGGTGTTTATTTAGAAAGAGTTCTGAGAAACGGAAGATCTGCTCTCGACCGCGGTTGCCCTGGAACACAGAGAGCGTCACAGCCACTGCTAACTTGGCGCACCCCTTTGTCGGTTCAGTTCCTACAGCAAGTTATGTATTTTGTGATTTTTGTCAAATGACTTTTTACGCTCTTTTTTACGTGACATGACCACGTAGACAGTCCTGTTGCCTCAGGCCTTCAGCTGGGAAGAGCTTGGAGCCCAGTGAGGAGGCAGTGTGGGCCCCACACGCCCGTCACCCCCGCCCCCAGCGCCCCTGCTTTCTGCCTGCCTTTTCCCTCCCCGCGGGCCGGGCCCTTGCTCCTTTGTCTTCTTCTGGCGGTCCTTTCCTGAGGTCGCGCCCTTCCGGAGAGCCCCGGGCTGGTGGGAGAGGCGGGGGGCCGTGTGGCCAAGCTCCCCCACGCTGTGGGGCGCCCGCTCATCTTCCCGGGCCTCCGCTGCTGGGTCTGCGGGGGCCTCGCCCTCCTGAGGGCCGAGCAGGTGTGAAGCCGGCACGCAGGGTCTGTTGCCATCAGGGCTGCCGTCCCAGTGGGATTCGTCGCCCACGGGCCTAGCGACATCTGCTTGTATTCTTTCATGCATCGTTGCTTTTCCTGTGATAAGAATTTCTTTATTTTGTCGGTTCCAGTCACCAACTGACCTTTGTTGCTTCCTTCCCCCGTCTCTCTGTGCTTTGCTGGACGTGGCCCCAGGGGAGTTCTCAGGTGCGTATCTCCGCGCGTCTGCCGCCCCTCCTCCCCCGGCGCTGTCTGGCTACAGCGGGGGCACCCTGGGGACACGCCCCCCACCGCGGTCCAGTCACCCCAGGCTGTGCAGCCTGTCCCTTCCTGGGTCCCCTCCAGGCCACTAAGGCACACGTGCTTTTGCTCACCAGCCTCCCGCCGCTCAGAAGCTTCTCGGTTTGCTCTACTAGCCCACTGACAATGGCTCTGACACGTGAGGGAGAATGGCTGTGCCCTTGACCCTGTCCTTCAAAGGCGGAGCGTCCCCCAGTGACATTTCTTAGGGTTCTGCCCTGTCGGTCACACCCCAGAAGTCAGGGATCCCTTGCCCGTGTGTCAGATGGCCCGGCGTCTCTAGTTGTTCACCCCAGGAGGCTCTGAGGCCCCCGCCCATCCACACGTGGCCTCCCCGGTGTCCTCAAAGGCGTGCCGGGTCCGCGGGCACAGCTTTCCCTCATTTGCAGACTTGTGCCCTTCACCCCCACCCTCCTGGCCCAGGACTCTGTGCTTGGGGTCAGGTGCACTGCCCGGGTCCCCCACCTCACCAGCCGGGTGCTCCTGGCCTGGTGACCTGTGCACCCAAGGAGGAACAGCTGGCTGCGGCCCGGCCCCCGGCCCTCCCACCCCTCTCCCGTGTGCACCCCTAACCCAGCGTGCTGTTCACTCGGGCTTAATGCGCTTGTTTTCTCTCCACCCCCCCCCGCCCTCCCCGCCCCCCGCCCTGGCCGCCCGGCTCCGCACTGGGACGCCTCTCGCAGTGCGCCATGATTTCTTTGGTAAGGCCCAGGCCCCGTTTCAGTCTGCGTTCCTCCTTCTCTCGCTGCTTCTGTCTGCCTCACGCCTTCTCATGCTTCCTGAGCCTTTTGCTTTGCTCTGCGCAGTGGGGGCGGCGGTGGGGGCGACAGGGGCCACAGGCCGTCCTGGCTCCGGGGTGGGGGTGGGGTCAAGCGGGGCTCCAGTGCTGGGGCCCCAGCCGCCTCCCTCAGAGCACACCCTTGACCGGTGGAGGGGGAAGCAGGCCATGTCCGAGGCCCGGGATGCGGGGGAGACGGCCGTCAGAGCCCACGCTGGGCACTCCCTGTGCGCGGGGGCCTTGTCTCATGATGGCCTCGTAGCAGGAGGCGAATGGGAGGAACAGACAGTGGGCCTCCGGGGCTTTCTGTCCCAGTGGATGAGCTTCACTCCTTCAGAGTTTCTGTGGTGCGTCTGCAGAGCTCAGGCGGCGGGGTCGGCTGCGGGGCCTGGCTTAGAGCAGACGGGTCAGCCCCGCTGGGCACCACCCCCAGGGAGCGTGTCCTTCTCACCCTCCCTTGTCCCTGCCTCCTGCTGGCCCCACCGAGGCAGGCCAGGCCCCCCGGCCCTGCTCCTGGCCCCGGTGGAGGGCCGCGCCTGCCATGGGGCCATCCCATCTTCTTGGCCAGGGGCACTGTGCTGTCCTGAGCTGCCTTCTTTGTCGCCATCATCACAGCACCAACCGCTGTTCTCCCCGGGGACGGCCCTGCAAAGGGCCTGCCTCCCGAAGGGCAAGGGGAGATGGGATGCCAGGGGAGGGGGCCGACCGAGGTGGTCATTGGGGTCAGCTCAGGCTGGTGCCGGCTGAGCCCTGACGGCATACTGGCCTCACGTAGATAGCAAAGGGAGCCCAGCCCAGGGCCGCCGTGCCCGTTAAGCGGCGGCGACCTGTTCAGTGCCCCCCAGTGGCCGTTCCGGGCCTGCCTCCCTGACCACGCTGCCAGGTTGAGGGCCCGCCTGAAGAGCAGCCGAGGCCCCTCTGCAGGGATTGTCTGATCTTCCCGGAGACCAGACTGCTGGCCTCGCGCCCTCGCGTCTGCCCTCCCAGGGCTGAGCCACCCCAGGGAGGGGGTCTGTTACTCTGGGGCGGGTGTGGTAGCATCAGGGTCTGGCCTCGCCAGGCACAGGTCATCTCTCTGTGCCTTTTGTTGCAGGAATGGGCAAGGAAGTGGGCAACCTGCTGCTGGAGAACTCACAGCTTCTAGAAACCAAGTAAGGACTCTCTTGTCCAGCGTGGGGCTTGCCGAGATGGGCCTCCCCCAGGGCCGGGGCCTCCCTGTAGTGCCCCCAGAGCTGTGCCCTCTCGGCCGCTTGGAGGCCGCCGTCATGGCCAACAGACTGGCTCACACAGAGCCCTCGTCTTCTGCCTTTCCAAAGAAACGCTCTAAACGTGGTGAAGAATGACCTCATCGCCAAGGTGGACCAGCTGTCCGGGGAGCAGGAGGTGCTGAAAGGGGACCTGGAAGCCGCCAGGCAGGCCAAGGCCAGGCTGGAAGGCCGCGTCAGGGACCTGGAGGAGGAGCTGAGGAGGTGAGCCTGGGCCTGGAGGCTCCTGGGAGGAGGTGGGGCCAGCCACCCCCTCATTCCTCTCCTCCCCAGGGGGGCCCTCCCCTTCTCTCTGTTTCAGCTCACTTGTGGTCCAGGAGCCCCCTCAAGAGGTGTGGATGTCCTGCCTCAGGTGTGCCTTCTCTGGTGGCCTTCCTGCCACTCTCAAGCCTTATGTTCATTGAGGAGGAGGCAGGACAGGCACCCAGGAAGCTCCGGGGTCCCTTCCCCAGCAGTGGCTTCTCTGCCAGCCTGGTGCTCACGCGAGGGGTGCCTGCAGCCCCAGACGGGAGGGGGCAGGTGTGACAGCAGGGCGGGAGGCGGGTGCCGCACCCCTGCCCGGGCCGGCCTGGAGCCCCGCCGCCTGTGCCCCGGGCTTTGCCTGCCCGCGAGCCACCCCCCGCTGCTCTGCTGGGCAGCCGGGAGAGACGGCTGGGTTTCCAGGCGCGAGTGAGCAGGGCTGTGGGCTCCCGCTCCCCGCCACTACACCCCCCTCGTCCTGCAGAGTGAAGTCAGAAGCCATCATCGCCCGCCGTGAACCCAAAGAAGAGGTGGAGGATGTAAGCAGCTATCTCTGTACAGAATTGGTATATTCCACTATTAACATGCGGGGCACGGGGGGTGGGCGGGGCGGGGCGGGCTCCCAGGGGCGCGCTGACTCTGGGCCCTACTCACCCATCCTGTGCCATCTCCTCTGCCCCTTCTTGGTGGGAAGCCCCGTTCAGCCTCTGGTCCCCATGGCCCCCCCCACCCCCGAGGGGCAGGGAATGTTCGCAGGAGCCCTCTGCTCCTCGGGGGATTGTAGCTGACTCGCAGAGAACGTTTGTAGGCACCTGTGCCCTTAACCCTGTGGACCCCTTTTGGCCTCCTTTCCAGAAGAGAGCCCAGGTCCAGTGACTGGGCCGCTTTCTTGCAGGAGAGGGCAGGGCCCGGCTCCTCACCGCACAGTGAGCTGCGCACGCTGGTTGCACTGCTCGTTAGCGGCCAGCTTCCAGGTTGTGTGGCTCACACCCAAGGTGCAGCACGTGCTCCTTCAGCCCCTCCCGTGCAGCCCCCCCCCCCTCCGGGAGCACCCTTGTGGGAAACAGCGGTGCAGGTGAACCGGGGAGCCACGGGAGGTGTCGATCGGGGCCCGCGCCTCCTGGCGTGGGGCTGGCGTCTCCCACTCCCTGGCCCGGCAGCTCCCCGTGGCCCCTCGGCCCTGTGCCAGCCTGCAGCCCAGGACACAGCTCCTCGGGGCCGACTTGGTCCTGCCACAGCACTCACAGGGCAGACCCCACACACACCCGCCCAAACCTCCCACCTACACAGACGCGGTAACCCCGGGTCCTGTTCCCGGCGTCCTACTCGGGCGCGGTGACCTGAGTCCTACTCACTGCACCTTCCCTAGAACCTCTCTTCCTGAGGTTCCACTTGGGACCAGCCTCACCTGTTAACGGTGATGGACATTTCCACCCAGCATCACCAGGGCGTTCGGGGGCTGTGTTGTACCCCTCAAGTGTGTCGTGTGACCCTCTGGAAAGGTTACCCTTTTGGGGGTGGGCAGGCTCCCAGCATCCCCTGCCCACACCCTCCCCGCCACGTTTCCCTGAGGCTCTGTGGGAACCCACCGTGGGATTCACCCACGCCCAGGCCGGCCCGGCGAGGAAGCGCAGTGAGCTAGCCTGCCGGCCGGCCCCTCACTGCCTGACCGGCCATGCCCCCCGACCCCCCACAGGACAAGATCCCCATGGCACAGCGCCGCCGCTTCACACGGGTGGAGATGGCCCGTGTGCTCATGGAGAGGAACCAGTACAAAGAAAGGCTCATGGAGCTTCAGGAGGCCGTGCGGTGGACCGAGATGATCAGGTGGGTCCCCAAGGCCACCCTTTTGTGAGCTGTGGTCACCAGAGGAGCCCCTGATGGCGGGATTGAGGCTGATCGGCACCCCAGCCCCGTGTCTCATAGGAGGACTGGAGGGGGCTAATGGGAGCCTGTTTGTCAGCCCCGACCTGGCAAGGGGCTAGAGCTGGGTTGGGGCCTGTTGGAGCTGGTGAGCTGGAACGCCTCGGGATTTGAACCGACACACCCAGGGACAGCTCTTCCCTGATGCTCCATTCCCGGCCTGTCCCCGAGACACCACCACCCTGAGAAGGTCCTGGGCAGGCAAGGCCAGAGGGGCCCAGCAAGAGCGGTGCGGGGCCCAGCGGGGGTGTGGTGTGGGGGCCCGTCAGCTGGACGCTGGCCCAGCGGGGCTCCATCCCGGCCCTTCCCTGCAGAGCGTCCCGAGAGCATCCGTCTGTCCAGGAGAAGAAGAAGTCCACCATCTGGCAGTTGTGAGTGGGGCACGAGGGAGGGGCGGGGGCAGGGTCGGCTCCCTCCGGCCGCCCCTCACTGCCCATGCCTCCGCTGGCAGCTTCAGCCGCCTCTTCAGCTCCTCCTCCAGTCCCCCTCCGGCCAAGCGGGCCTATCCCTCGGTGAACATCCATTACAAGTCACCCACCACGGCCGGCTTCAGCCAGCGCCGCAGCCACGCCATGTGCCAGATCTCTGCGGGCAGCCGGCCTCTAGAGTTCTTCCCCGATGAGTGAGTGTCCCCCACCGGCCTGCATGGGGGTGGAGGGCTGAGGATGACATGGGGGGTCCCGGGGCCTCTCCTCTCTGGGATCTGAGACAGGAACGTGAGGCCCGTGCTGGGGGACAGGGTCCCTGGTGGGAAGGAGGCTAACCTGTCTGCACCCACACCCTGACGGGGAGCCCCAGGTGTCCCTGGGCACGGGCCACGCTCCACCACGGTCCCTCCCCTCAGTCCCTGCACACAGCCCCCAGCTGTGCTCCTCTGCCCTCGGGGACCCCCCCCCCCCACCGCGGCTGGCCTGCACACGTGTGCTGTACAGGGGCGCTTGGAGCTGATGGGAAGTTTACCAGCAGGGTTCAGTCTCCTCTGGGGAATAGGTTTCCCGTGGAATTTTGTGTTTTCCTTAGTTTCGATACCAAGACCGTGGCTCTGGGGCAGAAGCAGGGAACGAACTCTGTGTCTTGCATCAGAAGACTGACGTTTCCCTGGAAAGGGTTGGGGGCGGGGGGGCACTGCCCTGTAGGACCCTGCCAGCCAGCCTTCAATGGCAGCGACATCAGAACGGGCACAGGGCAGGCCCACGCGGCCGAGGAGTAACCCGCCGCACCTCCTGCCCAGTGACTGCACGTCCTCCGCCCGCCGGGAGCAGAAGCGCGAGCAGTACCGGCAGGTGCGCGAGCACGTGCGCAATGACGACGGGCGGCTGCAGGCCTGCGGCTGGAGCCTGCCGGCCAAGTACAAGCAGGTGCCGCAGCGGGCGCGGGGGGGCGGGGGGGCGGGGGCAGCCCTGCAGTGCCCCTGCAGCCCCACCGACAGAGGGCCTGGCCCTCCCTGCCCGGGGCCGGTCCTCTGCCCCTGGCCTCGCGCCCACATGGCCGCTCCGCCTTGTGGTTGCAGCTGAGTCCCAACGGGGGCCAGGAGGACACGCGGATGAAGAACGTGCCCGTCCCCGTGTACTGCCGCCCCCTGGTGGAGAAGGACCCGACCATGAAGGTGAGCCGGCCCAGTTGGCCTGGCAGATGGGGTGGGCCGGGGCACCTGTCTCGGGCCAGCAGCCCCTCGGGGCCAGCGGAGGGGAGTGGGCTCCTGACCACGCGGCCGTTCCCCCAGCTGTGGTGTGCTGCGGGCGTCAACCTGAGCGGGTGGAAACCGAGTGAGGACGACACCGGGAATGGCGTCAAACCCCCGCCAGGCCGTGACCCTCTGACTTGCGACCGGGAAGCGGAGGGAGAAACCAAGAGCAATCACACGTCCCCCGAGAAGAAGGTGAGAGCGGAAGCCAGGGCGAAGGACACTGCTTTGCTGCTGCGTGTGTACCCAAGCCGCGCCCATCACCGGAATCTCGGGGGTGACAGACACAGGACGGCTAGGGCCAGGGCGGGAGACTGGGCTCGTCTGAGGACCCTCCCTCTGTCCAGGGCACGCGGGGCCCGTGCCGTGTCCTCCGCAGGTGGGGAAGCACAGAGGCCCAGGCGCTCCGCAGGCAGTAGGACTGCAGAGGTCGGGCCCCCGGGCCATCTCCGTCCTTGCGAGCTGTGCACAGGAGGATGGCAGGAAATGCTTCACCCGCGGGGTCCAGGTCTCTGTTCTGTGGCCTAGGCTGACGGGGGCAGGGACTCGGGAGCTCAGTCCTCCGTGGGAGTGCGGCCACGCACACCAGCCGTCTTGGTGGAAAGCTCAGTCCCAGGGTCCCACCACCCGGCTGCGAGGGAGGGCAGCCACCTCTCCTGAGGGCAGGGCTACCTCCTCATGGAGTCCAGGCAGCCCCACGGGCCCGTGCGGCTGTGGTGTGGCGTGCGCTCGGCACCAACCCGTCTCCTGTGCTCGAAACAGGCAAAAGAGCTCCCCGAGATGGACGCCACCTCCAGCCGCGTGTGGATCCTCACCAGCACCCTGACCACCAGCAAAGTGGTCATCGTCGACGCCAACCAGCCGGGCACCGTGGTGGACCAGTTCACTGTCTGCAATGCCCACGTGCTGTGCATCTCCAGCATTCCCGGTGAGGCCCGGCCCCACGCGGACGCCCACGCCCTGGCGCCGAGTGGCCCCGGACTTGCTTGGGACATGACGTGGACACACGGGAGCCCGTGGGGGTGTCCCCCGTTAGTCTCGTGAATGACTGGCAAGACCCAGGGTGAAGGAGGCGGTGGGTGGGTGGGGGAGGGAGGCCAGGACAGATGGAAATGTCAGCCGGGTGCTGAACATGGTCCTGCTGGTGGGCTCGGCCCCCACTGCCCGCAGCGGCAGGGAGGGCTGTGGCCCGCGCGGAGGCCATTGGCTGAGATGACCTCAAGCTCCTCGAGAGTTCTTAAGGTTCTGTCGTGGCCACAGTCGTTTGCTCAGAGACCAGAGTCTCGCTACCCTACCCCACCCCTGCTGGCTTCCCAGGCCTGCAGGTGGAGGGGAGCAGGGGCCCGCATGCCGATGCTGTGCTGGCCTGAGAGGAGAGCCCGGGGCCCACGCCCTCCCCCAGCGCCCTCGCCAGGTTCGGGAGCCCTGGCTGCGCTCTTGTAGTAAGGGCTTCTGCGTGAGGAGTGACGGGGCTGTGACTGTCTCCTCAGCGGCCAGTGACAGTGACTACCCTCCGGGGGAGATCTTCCTGGACAGCGACGTGAACCCGGAAGACTCCAGTGCAGACGGTGTGCTGGCAGGCATCACCCTGGTGGGCTGTGCCACCCGCTGCAACGTGCCACGCAGCAACTGCTCTTCCCGAGGGGACACCCCAGTGCTGGACAAGGGCCAAGGTGAGTCTGGGTCTGGGCCTGGGCGGCTGCCTTCTCTGAACCCCACGTTCCTCCCCGCTGCCCAGCCT
This sequence comes from Hyaena hyaena, assembly GCF_003009895.1. Classification (NCBI taxonomy): domain Eukaryota; kingdom Metazoa; phylum Chordata; class Mammalia; order Carnivora; family Hyaenidae; genus Hyaena; species Hyaena hyaena. The sequence continues at coordinate 1,162,429 of NW_024080917.1, read as the reverse complement.
GTCAAGCTCACCTTCTCCTCATGCAGGGGAGGTGGCCGCTGTTGCCAATGGGAAGGTCAACCCATCTCAGTCCACGGAGGAGGCCACAGAAGCCACAGAGGTGCCAGACTCTGGGCCCAGCGAGACAGAGGCAGCTGCAGTGCGGCCTGGGCCCCTCACGGAGCACGTCTTCACCGACCTGGCCCCTGCCCCGGCCCCCAGCGCCCAGCCTGGCAGGTGGGCTGTCTCAGGATGGGGCAGACAGAGGGGAGGGAGGATGGCAGAGGTGGGCGGGGACAGGCTCCCACGGGCCACCCTGGAGCTGCCCTCCTTCCTGCAGCGAGAACGGGCCGGAGGCCGACACGGGGGGTGTGCAGCCAGAGCCGGAGCCCAGCGCAGACCCTGCGGGGGCCAGCACCAGCGCCGCCCCCACTATGTGGCTAGGAGCCCAGAACGGCTGGTAGGTGGGGCCCTGGGGCAGGGGTGGGGGGTGCCCCTGGCGAGCGCCCCTGCCCACCATTGCCTCCTCCCACAGGCTCTACGTGCACTCAGCTGTGGCCAACTGGAAGAAGTGTCTGCATTCCATCAAGCTGAAGGACTCCGTCCTGAGCCTGGTGTACGTGACCTCCAGCGGAGGCCGGGGCGTCGGGAGGGGTCCGGGGTGGCCCGGCCTCCACCCGCTCACCACCATCCCGTTCCAGGCACGTGAAAGGGCGAGTGCTGGTGGCCCTTGCAGATGGGACTCTGGCCATCTTCCACCGAGGCGAAGGTGAGGCCTGGGGGCTGCGGGTGGGTGAGCAGCCACCCCTGGAGTGAGCGGAGCTGGGCCCTGGCCAGGCCTGAGCGGGTATCTCGGGCTGTCTGCAGATGGCCAGTGGGACCTGAGCAACTACCACCTGATGGACCTGGGCCACCCGCACCACTCCATCCGCTGCATGGCCGTCGTGTACGACCGCGTGTGGTGTGGCTACAAGAACAAGGTGCACGTCATCCAGCCCAAGACGATGCAGATTGAGGTGAGTGCTGGCGCCAGGAGGGTCTCCAGCAAGGGCGCTGGCATTAGAAGGGGGCCTTCTAACAGGCATGGGGGGCTTCGTGGGGCCAAGGGAGACGTGCTCAGGGAGACGGCTGCGTCGGGGCTAGCACGAGGGCCCTGGGCTGCGGGTGCCAGTCTGCCTGGATTCCGCGTGCTGCTTTACTCTGCCCCAAGTCTGAGCAACACCCCGTGGGCCCCGCTCACTTCCCCGTGGCCACATGGCCTCAGGCGGAGGGGCCCGGGTGGGTGGTGACAGCTCCTCCTAGGAGCCTGGACCCTATGGAGCAAAGCAGGCAATGGAGCGAAGGTCGCAGTGAGCTGCGGACACGGACAGTGGCTGTGGCAGGTTCAGAGTCCCTGCCCTCCCGCCCCCGGCCCCTGTTGACACAAGCCGCCACGACTCCACAGAAATCATTCGACGCCCACCCTCGGCGGGAGAGCCAGGTCCGGCAGCTGGCGTGGATCGGTGACGGGGTGTGGGTGTCCATCCGCTTGGATTCCACGCTGCGGCTCTACCACGCCCACACCCACCAGCACCTGCAGGATGTGGACATCGAGCCTTACGTCAGCAAGATGCTGGGTGAGGGGCGGCGCCGGCTGGGGAGGCCGGGCAGGGAGGGCCCCTGGCCCCGGCCGCGCTCACTGCCCCCTCCCCACCAGGCACAGGCAAGCTGGGCTTCTCCTTCGTGCGCATCACAGCCCTGCTCATCGCGGGCAACCGCCTCTGGGTGGGCACCGGCAACGGCGTCGTCATCTCCATCCCGCTGACTGAGAGTGAGTGACCCCCACACATGCCCAAGTGGTGACGGCTGCTGCTGAAGGCCAGGAGTTGGGGTCGGGGTGGGGGGCACACTCTGCTGGGCCACTCGGTGAGGGGCAGGCTGATGGGGTGCCACCCTCGCTGTGGGCAGCCGCCCCCCCCCCACCCCTCCCATGACTCCTCTCTTCTCCCTTCCATGCTCTGCCCCCCACCTCTCCAGCCGTGGTCCTGCACCGAGGCCAGCTCCTGGGGCTCCGAGGTGAGTCGGAGCACCTGTCCCTCCCCTGTAGAAAGACGCCCCCACCCGAGATGCCCTGTGGGCTGAGGCCGGCCTTGCTCCTTGGCAGTGGGCATGCTCTACCCTCTGCCCCTTGCCTGGTGGAGATCGAGTCTCCCACTCAGGCTCGGGTCCTGGGGCCCTGCTCTCTCTCTAGCCAACAAGACATCTCCCACTTCTGGAGAAGGGGCTCGTCCGGGGGGCGTCATCCACGTGTACGGTGATGACAGCAGTGACAAATCAGCCAGCAGCTTCATCCCTTACTGCTCCATGGCCCAGGCCCAGCTCTGCTTCCATGGGCACCGCGATGCTGTCAAGTTCTTCGTTTCTGTGCCGGGTGAGGAAGGGCTGGGCCCACCCCCTGCAGGGCTGCACGCGGCCTCCCCTTCGGGAACCTGCGAGGGATGGGGGGTCCGGCTGCCCTGCTGAGATCCCTGTACCCGACGACAGGGAACGTGCTGGCCACTCTCAATGGCAGCGTGCTCGACAGCCCGTCCGAGAGTCCCGGACCAGCCGCCCCCGCCTCTGAAGCCGAGGGCCAGAAGCTGAAGAACGTTCTGGTGCTGAGTGGTGGGGAGGGCTACATCGACTTCCGCATCGGTGAGTGGTCGCTGCCTGGGTCACCGTGTCCCCGGCAGGGTCACCGTGTCGCCAGCAGGGTCACCTCATCACAGCGGCTACGGTCTCCCCAGGTGACGGAGAGGACGACGACACGGAGGAGAGCACGGGAGACGTGAACCAGGTGAAGCCCCTGCTGTCCAAGGCCGAGCGCAGCCACATCATCGTGTGGCAGGTCTCCTACAGCCCCGAGTGAGGCCTCGCCTCCAGCGCCCTGCCCGCCCGACGCCAGCGTGTACATACGACCCCACCCACCTGCCCACTGCCCGCCCTGCAGGCGGCCCGGCACCAGCCCCTCTTCTAACCTCTCAACCTGCAGCTTTCACCTTATGGCCGGGCGTCCCCGACAGTGGGCAGCGGCGCGGGTCTGGCTGGCAGGGAGGCAGGCAGACGGGGTGGCGCTCTCCCCACGGAGGGGAGCAACCTCTCCAGACGTGCTTTCCCCGGCAGCTTGCAGCCGGCCCCCCATCCCGAGCTCCCACGTCCCAGGGGCCCTTCGGGGCCAGAGCAAGGCAGGCTCCCCTGGGAGGTGAGGCTGGGGGGAGGCCCTACAGGCAGCTCCTGGCTCCCCACAAGGCCCCCCGCTCCCCTTGCGCCCGGAGCAGGAGGTAGGGGTTTCAGCCCGCCATGTCTTCCCAGCCGGAGCCCACCTGCCTTTGCCTGCGGCCTGAAGGGGTGGGCCTGTAGCCGGTCCCGCTACTAGTCTTCCCTGGACACCCCCCCACCCCGCTCCCTGCCACCCTGGGAACTGGCATGAAAGCACGTGACCAGCCTGCCTAAGGCAGCTGCCCTCTCCCTGCCTACCCTGTGGGGCAGGCTCTCCTTGGCTCTCCCTGGGCGACGACCCCCCCCCCCCCCCCCCCCCCCCAGTAAGAGCGGGCTCTGGAGTCCTGTGCGTCCCAGAACCCCCTGGGGTGGAATTTCTCAGGCTGCCAGGGCAGGCCCAGGCCTCAGGAAGAAGGGAAGGCCCCGGGCCTCTCCTGGGGTCGGTCCTAGGATGCAGGCGCAGCCTCAGGGTGACAGGGAAACTTGTGGCCCGGGGCCCGCCTCCCGCACAGTTTCCAAGGAGCCCAGCTCCCGAGACACACTCTTAAGTGCCTAGGGCTGGCAGCGTGGCCGGCTCTGGGCGTGGATGGCCGCTGGCTTGGAGGGGTGCCGCCTGGACTGCCGCCTCCCTGAGCCTGCTGGAGAGGGGCCGCTGGTTGGGGCAGCCCCCCGCCCTGCTGCCCACCCACCTCCCACCAGAGAAGCACACGTCTCCGGCAGCCCCGCCAGCCCGGCCACAGCCCCGTGCAGCCGCAGGCTTCCCCCATCACCCTGCCACCCTCCACTGTGATGTACGTCCCGTCCCTTGTCTGTTCCCACGGGCGTGCAGTGACTCGGGGGCTAGCTGGGTGGGTGCAGCTGGGGGGAGGGGCTGGGCGGACGTTCTCCTCAGGCTTTGGCCCTGCAAGCGAACCCACGTATCTGCTCTGTATGTAATAAATGTCTTAACACCGTAGCTCTGTGCTGTGTCCCTGGGCCCGGACCAACGCGAGCACAAGGACTTCACTTTATTGTAAACAGAAGTGCCGGCCTGCGTGAGCGCCGGCCCAGGTTCTTTTCCGCGCGGGTTGCGGACCGGAGGCCCCTGGGGCCCGCGGGCCGCGCTACTCGTACAGCCAGTGCCCGGCGCTGTCCTCCCAGCACAGCAGCTCGTCGCCGCGGAACCAGAGCGCGATCTCGCGGCGGGCGCTCTCCACCGAGTCGCTGCCGTGGATCACGTTCCTGCGGGAGAGCCGCGTGAGCGCCGCCGGCCGCCGGGCATCGCGACGGGTTGCGCGCGCCACGCGCTCTGGCGGCCTTACTTGCCAACCTCGACGCAGAAGTCCCCGCGGATGGTGCCGGGCGCCGCGTCGGCCGGGTCCGTGGCGCCGATGAGGGCCCGAGAGGCGCGCACCACGTCCAGCCCCTGCCACACCTGCGCACGGGCGGGCAGCGGCTCAGCGCGAGGCCGGAGACCGGCCGCCCGCCGCCGCGCCCCGCGCCCGCCCGCGGCCGGCACTCACCATGGCCACCACCGGCCCGGAGCCCATGTAGTCCACCAGGCGGCCGTAGAAGGGGCGCTCGCGCAGCTCGGCGTAGTGCTCGCGCAGCAGCTCCTCCGAGGCCTGCGGCGGGCCGGGGAGCGGGGGGGGGAGTCGGACAGCGCGCGCCGGGGCCCCCCCCGCGGCCGGCCGCCCCCCCCCGCGCGCCCCCCCCCCCCCCCCCGCGCGCCCTCACCTGCACCAGCTTCAGCGCCACCAGCTTGAAGCCTTTCCTCTCGAAGCGCCGCACGATCTCGCCCACGAGCCGCCGCTGCACACCGTCGGGCTTCACCGCCAGGAAGGTGCGCTCGTGCACGCCGGCGCAGGCTGCGGGGACCCGCGGGGCGCGGCGCGTCAGGCCCGGCCGCCCCCGCCCCCTCCCCGGCGGCCCGCCCCGGCCCGCGCCGCTCACCCGCCGGGAAGAGGTGGGCGAGCACCGTCAGCACCAGGCAGATCATGATGGCGGCGGCGGCTCGGGCCGGGCGGGGCCTGCGCTTAAAGGGGCCGGGCCGCGGCCGGGAGGGCGGGCGCGGCGGCCCACGCCCCCCGCCCCAGGCCCCAGGCGGGTGCCGCCCGCGCTCTCCGTGCAGCGGACACCCGGGGAACAGCCGCCCCCACCCCAGCCCCAAACTCAAAGAAACCACACCCCAAGGCTACTGCTTCTGCCTTTATTCGCGCGCGCTCTGCCCTACGCCCGGCAGACGCCAAACGCCGCAGGGACGCGGAAGGGCCTGGAAGGGCCGGCGTCGGCGCGGGGGCTGCACACGGCCCGCCCGCCGGCCGCGGCCTCACCGCCAGCGGCCGTCTCAGCGCCGGGGGCCGGAGGGAAGAGAAGACACGGGGCCCGGCCTCGTCGCTGGGGTGGGGGTCGGACGCAGGCTCCCGGGGGGCCCGCCCGCTCCGGCGCCTCACGCCGCGGCGGCCCTGGCCCTTCTCCGCGCCTCCAGTGCAGCCGGGTAGTCCCAGGGCCGCTCCCGCGTCCTCCCGACGTTCAGCATGGGCTCCTCGGCGCCGGCGCGCCCGCTCTCCCGCCGCTCCGCTAGAATCATGGCCCGGAGGAGCGGCGGGTAGGGCACGAGCTGCGGGGCGTCCTCGGGCGGCGCCGGCCTGACAGCCGCGAAGGCCGCCTCCTCGTGCTTGGGCACCAGCCTCCAGTCGTGGTGCATGACCTGCGCGATCTCGCGGGCCTCGGTCTCCGTGCGTCCTGGGAAGAGAGCGCCGGCGCGCGTCGCGCACACCCTCGCGGCTCAGGCCGCGGCGCCCCCCCCCCCGCGGCCCCAACGCCTCACCTTTGAAGGTCAGGACGCCCCACGCCTTGCCGTGCTCCAAGTTCTGCAAAGCAAGGGCAGACACGGGGTCGGCTGAGGGCGCGCGGGCCCGGGCGGCGGCGCGGGGCGCGGCGGGGCGGGGCTCGCACCTGCGCCGTGTAGTCGGGCCGCACGCGCGTGAGGCGCCAGTAGCACGGCTCGTCGTGCTGCCACAGCCAGGACTTGCGCGTGACGAGGCGGCCCAGGCCGAAGAGCGGCAGGCGGCTGAGCAGCTGCAGCAGGCTGCTCTCGCGGCGCACGTCGGCCCAGGCGCGCGGGGGCAGCCGGCGGCCCGAGTGCGGCCGCGTCAGCGTCTCGTAGTCCAGCGCGTAGCGCTGCGAGTCGCGCGGCCGCTCCCGCTGCTCCCGCAGGGCCCGCACGCGACGGGCCAGCTCGGCGATGAGCCGCGGCCGCACCTTCCTCCGCGCCATGGTCCGCGTCCCGCCGACCGGAAGCCGCGCCGCCGCCGGAAGCGGTCGGTGTCCCGCGCAAAGGCGTCCGGGCTCGCCCGGAAGCCGTGGGGAGGCCGGGCCGGCCATGTCGCGGGCGGGTGCCGGGAAGGCGGGGAGCTCCCGCCGGGGCGGGTGTCGGCGGCGGCCCCCCACCTGGGAGGTCTCAGACTCGGACGCAGAGGCCCCCGCGGGCGCGGAGGCGGGCGCGAGCGTGCCGGGCCCGGCCGAGGAGCGCAGGGAGGCGGCCAGGGCGCTGCGGCCCGAGCAGGCCCTGCGGCGCGTGGCGGTGCGCGTGGACCCAGGTGCGGGTGGCCGCGGGGCCCAGCGCCTCCCCCTGAGGGCGCCCCAGGGAGGGCGGCATCCCCGAGGCCTCCTCCCGCCCGGGAATTGGTGTGGGTTTCCCAGCGGGGACGCGTTTGGCCTGGGGGCGACCGGGTGGTGCCCTTGTGCGCGAGGCAGGGAAGTAGGGACCAGTGTGTCCCTGCGGCCCTTTGCAGCCGTTCTGGAAGATGCCGGCGCCAGTATCCTGCTGGAGGCCCTGAGCGCCCTGGGCTGTGAGTACCACTTGGAACCCCAGCGCCCGGCCCGCAGCCTCAGGTGGACCAGGGCGAAGCCGGATCCTTGCCCCCGCTCCGTCAGTGCCCTGGTTTGTACAGACCGCAGCCTGAGTGTTTTAGGTCCAGATTTCACCCACCCGGCGCGCTTTCCAGACCTGTTCCCTGGGGAGGAATCACCCGAGCTGCCCTGCTGCGTTGCAGGGTGCCTGTCGGTAGACCCAGACCGGCCGTGGCAGGAGGTGGGGTACGGAATGTGGGTCCTCCGTACAGGAGCCCTGCTGGAGCCTGGGGTTGACTGTGGCCGCAGGCCTCAGAGCCCCCGGGGGGGCCTAAGGCAGGTGCCCGGGGCACATGAGGTTGAGGGTGGGCAGCAGGGCCTCTGGATGTCCCCACAGGTGCCACCTGAGGTGTGGGCTGCGGATGACCAGGATCTCCTCCTGCTCCTGGAGCCCGAGGAGTTTGTGCGGGGCGCCGTCCAGCTGACCCAGGTGCTCTGGCGGGGACACTGGGCCTCCACGGCTGTCGAGGGGCTGGGTTCCTCGGCCTGGGGAAGCTGCTCTGCCTGCACCCTTCCCTGCTTAAGGAGGGGGGGGCGGATAGGGCGTGCACCGGCCTGGAGTTCTCAGCAGCAGCTTTTGAACAGTTGTGAGCGAGATGGGGAAGCCAGGTGGGTTCTTGGCCTGGGAGCAGATGGAAACCACGGCTGTTTCTGGAAGATTCCCTGGAGTAGCGAGCAAGAAGTCAGGGACACCCTTTACAGGTGTTGGTGTTGGTTGTCGGGCATTTATCAGGTGCGTGTTGTATGCCAGGCAAATGGCAGGCTGGGGTGCGGAGGCAGAGCAGAAAGAGTGGGGGATGGGGCTCCGTCTCGGTGCCAGGGATGTGCCCGGGGCTTCCATTGTCCTTTGCCTTCATTCGAGGCCCGAAGCTGGTTTCCGACAGGAGCTGGCTGGATGGCCAGAGGAACACTGCATCAGTCTTCCCGGTACCACGGAGGCACTCCCAGGCTCGCTTCTCTTCTGTCTGCAAACTGGCCGTGGCCTGGTAGCCCGAGGGTCCTGCCTGCCACAGCCCCGAAAACAGGCATGTTCAATCTTGGCTTGCAGACCTGCGGCCCCGCCTGCTCGGTGCCCTGGATCCCTTCCGAGAGCCCCGCCAGGCCCCACGTAGCCGTCGTCGGGCTGGATGCCCACCTGTGGTACTGGTCACCCTAATGCCCTTAGGCCCGGCTGGGATGGAAGGGTTTGGGGGAAAGGTGGGGGCGTTGGGGGAGCAGAACCGAAGGAGGGCAGGAACGGCAGGGTGTCCGGGGCCGGAGGGACGGTCACTTCTGCTCAGGTCCCACCAGCCCAGCAGCACCCGGGAGACGCAGCAGCCAGAGAGTCCGGCGGTGGCCCGTGCCGTGTTGCCGCTCAGCTGGCCCACGGTGGAGGAGGTGAGGGCCGGTCGAGCGGGGCGAGGGGTCTGCCCTTGGTCCTGGTGCTTGGGCCCCACGGTGCTGATTCTGGACCCAGGCGACACGTGGGGCTGGTGTCAGCTGGGGTCCCCGAGGGCAGCCTCCTCTGACCCGCTCCGTGGGCTCAACCTCTGCAGGCCCTGGTGCTCCTGCAGCTCCGGGCACACGTGGATGTGCTGCTCGTGGCCTCCTGGCAGGAGCTGAGTCGGCACGTGTGCGCCTTCACCAAGGCGTTTGCGCAGCGCCCCTTCAAGTGCGTGACCCCCCGCCCTGACTGGTGGCTGTGGCCGGGGGGTGGGGGGGTACAGCAGCACTTGGAAGGGTGGTAGCTCTCTGGTCTTTTTGGGAGCAGAGAAGGCAGAGGACTTTGTCGAGTTGGGGGAGTGGGACATTCAGAAGACAAGAAGCTTCTGAGAGCTCCCCTGCACCCTTCACTGTCTGCAGGCAGTACCAGGAGTCCCATCCCTTTTCCTTCCGTGTGGCCGGACGCTGGGCAGGGGGCGAGCGAGCGGCAAGAGATGGCACAGGACTTCGGGGGCTCTGGTGGAGGCAAGTCAGGCAGTTCAACAGGGTCAGCCCGGCCATGGCCGATGCTGTGGTTACTGCCTTCCCTTCCCCCCGCCTTCTCTACCAGGTGGGTCCCCCGCGCCCCCCAGGTGTGGGGAGCCGCGTCCCCAGGGCCAGCCCTGCTCATTCCCACGCCTGCCCTAGGCATACGTGACCTGCAACACGGAGCGGGAGCGCATGGCCCTCCTGGCTGACCTCCCCGTGAAGACGGGCAACCGTGTACGGCCCCGCAGGGTGGGGCCCGACCTCTCCCGCCGCATCTGCCTCTTCCTGACCACCGCCAGCCCTGAGCTCCTGCTGGACCTGGGCTCCTGACCCCGTCCGTGGGGCCGGGAGGGCGCTCTGGCGCCCGCCGGCAGCACACCACCATCCGCCCTGCCCAGCGGGTAACCGGCAACTACCCGGGGGCCGAGGGAAGGGAACAGAACATTGCACGCGGCGGGGGTGGAGGTGGTGGTGCTCAGTCAGGTCTCGCCCCCCAGCCCCGAGGGAACGGTGCTCTGAGGAGCAGGAGCCACCACACTAGCCGGAGAGGATGGGGGTGGGGCTCCCGGGCCCTGGGTCCTGTCCCCAGCGGCTGGGCGGCTGGTGCCCTAGTGGAATGGTCAGGAAGGGGGGAGACACACCAGTCCTGTGGAGACGGGGTGGCGGGCCCCAGGACGCGGGCAGACAGGGTCTCCTGGAGCATGCAAGGTGGCCGGACCTGACGAGTGAAGAGTACCAGGCCGCATCCCACCACCAGCACAAGGCATTACACAAACACCGAGTTTATTAGGGTCGTTTCGGCCCCGGACGGGAGGAACAGCCGCTGACCACATGCAGAAGCAGGCTGGCGGCAGCCACGTGCTGCCTGTGCCGCTGTCCCCAGGCCCGTGGTCAGTCCCAAAGAGCCAGGGCAGGGCAGCCGCCCCCACACCCGGCGCAGAAGGCAGGTGCCCCTGGACAGTCCTGCTCTCAGGATCACCGGGCCCGGCCCAGCCTCGGGGCGGGGGAGGGGCAGAGGGAGCACCGCAGCTCCGCCCCTGCCTGCTGCCCTGGAGCGTGGCCCAAAGGGAGGGACGGAGAACACGCCGCCTCGGCCCGGAAAAGCAGTTCTCCTCGGAAAACAAGTTAGGTCCGTCGGCAGCGCTTCCTCTGGCAGCGCCGGGTCTCAGGGCCGCTGGGATCGGCCTTGGACTTGGGTGAGGGCGTGGGGGGCACGTGGCGGCCACAGCTCATGCTCAGGACCCAGCCCAGCTTGTGGCGCAGCACCTGCTTGAGGCCAGGCGGCAGGGGCAGGCCCTCCAGCGCGTCCCCGGAGTCGGGCCGCAGCTGGCGCAGGCGGCAGCAGCACAGGAACTGCAGGGACGTGGCGCTGGCGCACGAGCGGATCACCTTCATGCTGCTCTTGGCCGCCGTGGAGCACACCATCGGGTAGAACTTCTTGTTCTGCAGCTTGGTGGCCGCCACGCCTGCGGGAACAGGGAACACGGCCTGACGTCTGACCGGCTGGCGGGGCGCCCCCCCTCGGGGGCCCCGGGGCCTCGGGCTTCTGCGGGGGCAGCCCTTGGGGCAGCCCGGGGTGCTGGGCCCGGCCCAGGCTCTCGGCCGCCCTCACCTATGCGCTTCCTGTTCTTGAAGAAGGTGAGCGTGCCGTGCCAGGTGTCCAGGTGCACGCCGATGATGGAGCCCTGGCCGAATCTTGACGAGAAGCTCGTCTTGTCGCCCTTGTGGTGGAGGAGCCCTGGGGGGGGGGGGGGGGGCAGAGAGTTACCTTTTGTTAAAAGGGAAAGCATCTAGAAGCTGGAGGTCAANGGGGGGGGGGGGGGGTGAGCCGGCTGCCCCGCCCCCGCGCCCGCCCCCGCGCCGCCGCCCACGCACCCGTGTACGAGAGGCCCCAGCTGTCCTCGTCCCTGCCGAGCAGGCTGCAGAACGTGTGGTGATACTTGTCCAAGTCCACGTCCGACGTCCCGATGCCCACCATCTGGGGAGAGCAGGGCGGGTCGCGGGGGGCGCGCGGGGGGCGCGAGCCTGGGCTCCAGCGGCGCTCCCGGCCCCCCAGCCGCTTACCATGTCGGTGCCGTAGACGGGGGACGTCATCTTGATCTCCCAGAAGTGCTGGCCCTCCCCCAGCTCCTTGGTGCCCCGGATGGCCGCCGTGCCGCAGCTGTACTCCGTGTGGAAGCTGACCTTGCGGTTGTCACAGCTCAGCAGGGTGGCCGACGACTTATTCAGCTCGTCCCACACCCAGTCAAAGTCTGCAAGGGGCGAGCCGGGGCTGGAGGGGAGGCCGCCCCCCCCCCCCCCCCCGCACCGCCTCCCGGGGCCCCAGACGCTCACGCTCATCCTCCTCGCCGCAGCGACAGTCCTTGCCCCGGTGCCCTGCGCGCAGGCTGCTGCAGAAGGAGGACCCGCTCGGGCTGTCACAGTCACAGAAGGACTCCCCGGTCACTGGCACAGCGCTGGGGATGGGTGGCGGCGGGGTCGAGGACTCGGGGTCCGAGTCGGAGTCGCTGTGCTGGGAGGGGAAGCCTGGCTGTTCCAGTCTGGAGCGTCCTCCACCCGCCCTCCGCGGGCCCTCGGGTCAGCGCTCTAACCCCCAGCGAGGGCGCCCAGGCATGTGGCCTCAGAGGGCTTCCCAGGTCTCCTGCGCACGCACGCCCACCCCCTTGCCGGGACCACCCCCCGTGACCCAGGACAGCTCCAGCCTCCTGGCGGCGGGCCCAGGCTGAGCCGCTGGGGGCCGCCTGCCCGCTCAGCCGCTTCTTGTTCTCCATGTAGGCAGTTTCCAGGCCGAGGACGCGCGGCAGCCCCGCCGGAGCCCAGCCCCGGGGCCAGGGCCGCGCCAGCCCCTGGAAGGCTCTGCGCACAAGCGGCAGCTGGACTCCAGTAGGTGCCCCTCGCCATGCCAGTGCCTGTGCGCCTGCCTACTCTCCACGCGGTGGGGCCCGCGGCACCCCGTGGCCCCCTGCTGCCACTCTAAGCTGCTGCGGGAGGAGGAAAACAGAGTGGAGACGGGATCTCTGCCTGAAGAAGCCGGGCCCCCAAGGCGCGTGCTCCGTCTTGAGGGCCTAATGATGACCTGGGGCCAGATCCTTTGGCGCACAGAAGCGCTTCCTGTTCCGAAGACACAGGTCTCTCTGGCCACGTGCCTTAGCTGTGGACCCCAGGCCAAACCACAAGGCGCTAGGGTCTCGCCACCCAGGGCCCAGAGCGCACGGGCAGCCGCTGCAGGCTGGGGTCCTGGCCCGGCCCCGCGCTCCAACCCCCTCCCGGCCCCTGGGCCCTCCTCTTGCTCTCTGAAATGCCCTCCACACAGCAGGCCGACGGCCCCTGCTCAGACCTGAGCTGGGCCTGCCACACCTCAGCACCCTGCGCCCCGACAGGTGTCATGTCCACCCGCCTCCTACGGGGTGGGCTGGCTGCCTCTCTGCCCCTCGACCGCAGCTCCGCGGGTCCCGTCACAGAGGCTCTTCCGGCCCCTCCCTCCCATGCTCTGCTCCCTGGCCTGCCCATCTGCTTTCTCCCCCCAGAACAGAAGCCCCTGGAAAGAACCTGGTCCTTGTTTCTTTTCTATTTTGCCTGGGGCCGCAAGGCGGCCACACAGAAACCGTGCAGCAGAGGCTGAGAAGAGAATGAGAAGTTGCGGTCAGAAAACATGCCAAAGGGACACAGGAAGGAGACCCAAAGCACCCGCTACCATGGGATGCTGATCCCCCCCAAAGCCAAGGCACACTGGCTCTGCCAGCCAGAGGCCACCCCCAGCCCCTTTGCCAGTCGGGAGCTAGGGTCACACAGCAGAACAGGGAAGGGAAACGTGTGTCAGATGCTGTGCCCTGGCCCCTGAACACCTCCCGCATCTCCCAGTGATGAGCTGGCCAAGACGGGTGATGCCGGGAGCTGGGGCAGGACGGGATGCAGGGAGGGGCCCAGCGCAGCCTCCAGGTCCTCCCAGAACGCCTGGCCAGGCTGCGGCACTAAGGCGGGGTGGCTGTGACACGGCAGAGCCGAGTCACCCAAGCATCACCCCTACAGGAAGCCAGAGGGGACTCAGGGCAAAACCAAACCCCTGCCGAAGTGAAAAGAAGACTTGGGAACCCCGCGCTGCCAGTGGGCACAGTGGCCACGAGGCCCTGCGGCCCCATCCTGGCCCGGCCGAGCCGCTGCAGTGAGGCGCACAGGTGCACCAGGCACCCCAAACAGTGCAGCCGCTCCGTGGATGGCCCCGGCCCTCCCAGGGCTCTGGAATTGCCAAGTGAGGTTCTGGGAGTTTGGTCTCCAGAAATCAGAAGTCTTCCTACACACACGTGCACGCACACACAAACATCACATGCACGTGTGTCCGGGCCCAAGCATGCACGTCAGGTTAATGACAGCTCCCTTTGGAAAATGGTCCAGTGAGAGGAACAGAGAAGCTTTTGCTAAACAAACTGACAGAAAGCTGAGAGGACCGAGAAGGAAGCAGCATCTGCCCTGGGTCCTGTCACCCCAGGTCCCGTGAGGGTCCTTAACCGAGATAAACAGCTTGGGTGAGCACAGCGCACTCAGGAGACAGGAAGGCCCACCTTCTGCCGCTGGCGGCATCTTTTCAGTCCTGGCTCGGGCAGTGCCCGCCCCGGGCGTCCTGACCCCTTGGTCCAGCCATGCCCACCTCCCCCGCTAGGACCTACCTGCCCATCAGAGTCGTAGCCCCAGTTTGCGCTCCCTGCCAGAGCCACAGCCCGGGCGTCCGCGTCTCGGCGGGCTGCGCTCAGGACGAAATGCCAAGCAGTGCTGCTGCGAGGGCGCCTGGCCATGGTGGACAGGATCTGGAAGAAAACCCAGGCTCTGAGCAGAGATCTGCGGCAGCAACTCCCACGCTCCCTCCTCAGCCAGCGGCACCAGACCCATCTCGAGGTGGCCACTCTTGTGAGCCATGTGTGTGCCGAGCCAGGGCTCTGGAACTCTTTCCGACCTCACACCTCCCTCCAGCGTGCAAGCACCTTGATAAAAGCCAGGCAGAGCGCGCAGAACACCATCCAGACACCCATGACTGTCGAGTGCGTATCTCAGCCCCTGCGTGAGCTCAGCCTACTGAAACCAGCTGTCCAGCCTGCGTGTCCCTCAGGCATCTCAAACCTCGCCTGGCTCCTCCTCTGTCGTCCGGTTTGACAAATGGCATCTCCAGCCGCCCAGTTCCTCATGCCAGACCCACCGCAGTCATCCTGAACTCCCCTTTCCTTCCTTGGGCGGTAGCCTAACAGCCCCACATTGCCTCCAGGCCGTGCCCGGGACACCGCTCCATCCCTGCAGTGGCCCCGGCTTCCCGACCGCAGCTCACCTTCGTCCTGGATCCTCCCCTTCACTCATTACAACCAAGCTGTTTGGAAATACAAACCTTAAAAATTCAAACAACCCTTAACAAACCCTGAAACTTTTCCAGCCTCGCATCATTAACAGAAAATGCAAATTGCTGCAACATCTATTAAGTTCGCCTGTGCTCCCACAAGCCACAAGGGCCCCGCTGCAGTTGCTGGCCCTGCCCTGCCCTTTGCCCGGAATGCCCTCCCCCCCGCCCGGGGCTCGCAGCTTCCCGGCCGGCTTCTGTAACCGCCCCGGCGGCCCCCTGCACCGACAGCTTCCGGAGCCCAGGCGCCCCCGCCCGCCAGGCGCAGGTGGCGGCCCCGCAGCGGCGCACAGCAGGCGACGCGCTTCCGACACGGGCCCGCGGGTGTCCGCCGCCGCGCGGTGGCGGAAATTGAGACGGAGCCGGTTGGCACCGCCGCCCCCCCGCCGCCAGCGGTACCACCAGGCCGGCGGGCACGTACGCCGCCCGGCGCCGCTCACCTGCCGCCGCCGCGCTCCGCCGGGCGGCCGTGACCTACTTTCGGCTCCCGAACGAGACGTAAACAATCCCCGCCCCTCAGCCCGCCCCCCGCGCCGCATTGGCCCCGCTGCCGCGGCCCGGCGCCGGCAGGCGCAGGCGGCCCTGGTCAGGGGGCGGGCCGCGCGGCACATGCTTCCGGCCGACAGGCTGCGGAGCCTGTCAATCCTGACTCGACGTCCCTATTGGTCACACCTCCAGGCGTCGGAGAGAGGGTCCGTGCGCCCATTGGACGAGGGCGAGGAAAAGCCTAAGACGGATATGAGTCCATCTGCGGTTCGTCGTCCGCCCCGGAACCTGCGTGAACCTTACGTGAGACGTGATTGGCTGAGCGCCGCGCAAGCGGCCCCACCCGGACGGCGCGGGGGCGGCCGCTGCGCGCGGGAAGGGGAAGGCGGCCGCGGGGTGCGGCAGGATGGAGGCGTTGGCGGGTGAGCGCGTGGGGTCCGCGGCAGCGGGAGGGCCCGGCGCGCAGCTGCGGGTCGCGGCCCCGGCTTTTCAGACCGCGGGCGGGCAGGTGTCCCAGGGCGGGTGCCGGGCGCGGGGCCTCCGTGCTGCGCCGCGTTCGTCCGATCGGGGGCCTGCCGGTGCCGGAAGGTCGGAGGCTCAGGTTGTAGCCGACGTGCCGGCAGGGGTTTGGTTTAAACGCGGGTCCCAGCACGAACCGGGGCGTCTCTTCCGGTTCTGCGGGAAGTGTGAGGGTGGCTTTCCAAGGGCTGCTGTGAGGAAGAGGTGTGCGGGGCGGTGCAGCGCGGCGCACGCAGCGGCGGCTGGAGGCCGTCTGGGGCCCGGGCCCGTGCGCGGGGGAGACCTGGGGCAGGCGCTGTGTGCCTCTGTGACGACGGCCCGCCGGGAGCCGGGCCACTTGCCCCTCTCGGCTCTTCCAGGGGAGGCTTTAGAGGCAGGGGCCTCTGAGCCTGCCGTGCAGGGTGCGGCAGGGGCGCGGTATGAGAGCGTTGCTTGCTGAGCGCCCCGAGGAGCCGGCTCGCCGTGGCGGTGACGGGGAAAGCCGCACGTTGGAGACTGGGAAGCAGTCTGGACGGTGAGGTCCAGAGGGCACTGAAACGACCGCACGAGAGTCTTGCAGAGGCTTCGGGATGCTGAACATTCGATGGCATTTCAGCCCCACTGAAAAGAGAGGGGGCTGGGGCGGAGGGGCCAGTGGCCGGCAGGGATCCACAGCTGCTGGGCCCGGGCGCTCATGGGAGGAGCCAAGGATACGGGTGCAAACTGTGGCCGCCCTCATGTCCGTGGGGTTTAAGGCAAGTTCTGAGCCAGAGAGGTGGTTGTGCCCCCCACGTGAGCTTGAGGAGGTTCCGTCCCGGGAGCTAGAAGTGTCCTTCCTGAGAAGTGGAGGAGGCCGGGCACCTGGAGTGGTGCTTCCGACCCCAGGAGAGCAGGCAGGGCACCCACAGATCAGTCCTGGGTCCTAGGAGGGGGGTGGGGCCGCCCCAGCACAGATGCACCTCCCGTCTGTAAGGATGAGTTTAGTCGCCAGTGTCTTACGTCTCTTGCCTATTTCTCAATGGAATCAGCTGGGAGTTGGGCAGCCCCTCGCGGGCCACGTGTGTGTGAGCTGACAGGTGTGCAGCGTAAAGGGGCGGTTCGAGGCCTGGCTGCAGGCAGGGGCTGTGGCAACAGCATTCAGGGAACCCGTGGGTCAAGCCTGGGGCTGGGCGGCCGTAAGACCTTCCACCTGGGGTGTTTGCTGATGTCAGGGTGAGGGCGCAGGTCTCAGAATCTGGGGCGTGGGAAGTGCTTGGCGACCGCTCGGTGAGTGAGCCTTGAACCTGTGGCGCGAAGGGGATCCTCTGCCCTCCCCCCTCCTGGCTAGAGGCTGGAAACCTGGCCGGCGTCCAGCACATCATCCTCGTCCTCTCAGGAAAAGGGGGGGTCGGGAAAAGCACCATCTCCGCGGAGCTGGCCTTGGCCCTGCGCCATGCGGGCAAGAAGGTGAGCCCCCCCAGCCCGGCCCCTGCGCGAGCCGCCCTCCCGCCCCTGCCCTGGGAGGCCCCTGCGTGGCGTGGACGTCCGGCCTCCTTGCAGGTGGGGATCCTCGACGTGGATCTGTGTGGCCCCAGCATCCCCCGCATGCTCGGAGCACAGGGCAGGGCCGTGCACCAGTGTGACGGCGGCTGGGTGCCCGTCTATGTGGACCAGGAGCAGAGCATCTCCCTCATGTCTGTGGGCTTCTTGCTGGAGAACCCCGACGAGGCGGTGGTGTGGAGGGGCCCCAAAAAGAACGGTAACGGGGGTGGGGAGAGGCCCGCCAGCCTTCCCACCCGTCCCCACTGTTCCATTAGAACGTGCGAGAGCCACGGGCCCTCCTCCCTGCGTTGCTGGGTAAAGGCAGAGGCCCCCACAGCAGGCGGTTTCCAAGACGGTCCGCTGCTCACCGGAGCCACCAGGCCCACACGGGGGGACGGGAACTGGGGGCTTCGGGGGCGCCCGTGCGGGCTGTCGCTGCAGGCCGCCGCCTCTCCTGCTGCCAAGGCCTGAGGTGTACCCGGGTCCGGGCGCGGACACCCCAGGAGGGTCACAGCGCCTGCTAAGGCCAGAACAAGAGTGTTGGGCCCGGGAAGGAGCCTCCCTGCCGCACCACGTGCACCCCGCTTTCTGCGGGAACGGCTTGCTGTGCTGCAGGGGGGCGGCCCCTCTGCCGGAGGCTGCCCGCAGGCGGGGGGCTTGGCGGCCACCCCCCCAGGGGACCCGGCCTCACCTGCCCCCGGCCTCCCCGGGTCACTGCAGCGCTGATAAAGCAGTTTGTGTCCGACGTGGCGTGGGGGCAGCTGGACTACCTGGTTGTTGACACGCCGCCGGGGACGTCCGATGAGCACATGGCCGCCGTGGACGCCCTGCGCCCCTACAGCCCCCTGGGGGCCCTCGTGGTCACCACGCCCCAGGTACCCCGTGAGCTGCTCCCGTCTCCCGGAGGTCTGGGACCCTACCCGGGGCCAGGGAAGTGACCCACGGGCACGGTCCTCTCTCCCTCTGTCTCAGGCGGTGTCCGTGGGGGACGTGAGGAGGGAGCTGACCTTCTGTAGGAAGACGGGGCTGCAGGTGCTCGGGGTGGTGGAGAACATGAGTGGTTTCGTCTGCCCACACTGCGCAGTGAGTCGTGGGGACTGGGCGGGGGTCACCAGCCCCGGAGGGGTCAGGCGCCCTGGGACAGCCCTGGACGACCCGACCTGCCCCCTGCCCGGGAGGCGGCGGGGAGCCCTTAGGCAGGGAGCGCACGGCTCTGTTGTAGGAGCGCAGCAGCGTCTTCTCCCAGGGAGGCGGGCAGGAGCTGGCCCGTCACGCCGGAGTCCCCTTCCTGGGTGAGTGCATCCGCCTGCGGGCCCTCTGGCTGGCTCTGGGGACGCCTTTACGGGGACCCCCCCCCGCCCTCACGGTCCCTCCCCTCTCCCTTCGCAGGCTCCGTGCCTCTGGACCCCGAGCTCACTAGGAGCCTGGAGGAGGGTGGAGACTTCATCCGGGAGTTCCCTGAGAGCCCCGCCTTCCCCGCGCTCCTGTCCATAGCCCAGAAAGTTCTGACTGAGGCGCCTGCTCGGCTCTCGTGACTGAAGTGCCCCACTCCGCCCGGGTCTCCTGGCCGCGCACGCCCAGAGCCAAGCAGAGGGGGTGTGGTGCCAGCATCTTCCCGCCCCAGCCCTGCCCCTGGAGCCTGTCCGGTGCTCCGGTAGCATCTGGATGGCAGAGTGGCCGACAGTGAGTGGCTCCCCCAGGTTGGCCTGTGGCCGGGCCCAGGAGGAGGTGTGGGGCCCTGGTGGACTGAGCTGTGCCGTGACGGCTCGTTCCCGCCTCCCCTCACGGTGCTCCCGCGCACCCGACCCGCAGCCAGGCTGCCCCTGGCAGCCATGTGAGCTGGGCCACAAAGCCCCTGTGTCTGGAAAGTTGCTGGGGCCTCTGCTGTCCTCGGGGTCCCCGTGCGTGATGGTGGTGATGGAAGGGAGCGTGTCGCGAGGAGTTAAGCTTGTCACTTGAGACAAACCCACCATTAAACCTTTTCCACCGCCGCGATTACAGGTCTGATGCTTCCAGACTATCCTGCCCTGCCTGGCTCTGTGTTTGTGTGTTGCACGCCTCCCCCTCAGGCAGCCCTGGCCCTGAGCCCCCTGGAGACGGCTGGGTCAAGTGTGGCAGCCGCGTGTGGAAAGCTTGGTGATGGTGGAGAGGCACGTGTAGTTGGGGAGGCTCAGTCCCTGCCGCCACGGGGCCGGGGGCAGAGCCTAGAACAGGGGAGAGGAGTGAGGTGCTTCCTGGGGGTCAGGGGACAGGGACGGGCACGCACGGTAGACGCTTCCGGGTGGGGGGAGGGGCAGCCACGGAAGCACTGCCGAGGGGTTTGGCCGGGAGCTGGGGGGAAGGACCGATGTCCCAGCTGGCCACGAATAGAGGCCACCCCGGCTGTGCCGCAGCTTCCCAGGACCAGGGCCTCCATGGCCACTGCCCGAAGAGGACAGCCGAGGTGCTGGGGCCCCGGAGTGGGTGATGCCGCCCCTCAGATGGGGGGGGCAGGATGGGGGTCCGGGATAGAACTCCTCTTCCCCCCAGGCTGCACGCCTGCAGTCACACACGTGTGTTAGGTTGCTTTTAATTACTGATGGTGGCAAGGGGCAGGGAACCTGTGTGGTGGCGGCGCCCCCACCAGCAGAGCCCCCGGGCTGCACCGGGTCCCCCGGGGACGGGACACGGGCAAGTGAGTGGGTAAGGCCCAGCCCCCGAGGGGGACGCTGTGGCCCCGCCAGGCTCGGGGCCGGCGAGCCCCGGATCAGCAGTGAGCGAAGTGGGCCTCAGCCACGTCCCGCAGGTCGAGGCCTGCGACAGCGGCGGGGCTGGCGCAGGTGATGTTGTTGTAGGCGTACACGGGCGGCTGGCCGTCATCGCCCTCGGGCATGGTCTGCACGAAGCGGGGGACCGCTTCCGGCTGCTGCAGGGCCAGGGCCCTCAGGGCCCGCAGCGGGCAGCCACAGTCCCAGGGGTTGCCCTCCAGCCACAGGCGCTCCAGGCCGGGCGCCCGCGGCACGAAGGTCCGCAGGGAGTTGTTCCTGAGGCTGAGGTAGCGCAGCTGCGCCAGCGGCGCCAGCACGTCCTCGGGCAGGGCCTCCAGGCAGTTGTGCGACACGTCCAGCCAGAAGACGCGGCGCAGGGGCGCCAGCACGTCCGCCGACAGCGCCGCCAGCTGGTTGCCGGCCAGGAGCAGGTACTCGAGCTTGCCCAGGCCCTGGAAGAGCTGGCCGGGCAGGTGCGCCAGCCGGTTGGCGGTGAGGTCGAGCTCCAGGAGCTCCGCGAGCCCCCACAGGCCCTGCTCCTCCACCGCCGCGATGCCGCTGTCGCGCAGGAAGAGCCGGCGCAGCCCCGAGAGGCCGGCGAAGGCGTGCGCGCGCACGCGGCCCAGGCAGCTGCCCTCCAGGTGCAGGCTGTGCAGGCGGCCCAGGCCGCGGAACACCTGCTCGGGCAGCGCGCGCAGGCAGTTCCCGGACAGGTTCATGACCGCCACGCTGCGCAGGCCGGCGAAGGCGCCCGCCTCCACCTCCCGGATGCGGTTGTGGTGCAGCGCGAGCACCTCCAGCTGGCGCAGGCCCTCGAAGGCCCTGTCGGGCAGCAGCCCGATGCGGTTGTGGTCCAGCTGCAGCTCCTCCAGGAAGTGCAGGTCCTTGAAGGTGCGCGGCCGCAGGCCAGCGATGGCGTTGTGCGACAGGCGCAGCACGTGCAGGCCCAGCAGGCCAGGGAAGGTGTCCTCCAGGAGGCCGGCCAGGCGGTTGTGGGACAGGTCCAGCCAGCGCAGCGCCTTCATGCCCAGGAAGGCGCCGGGCGCCACGGCGGCGATGAGGTTGTGGTCCAGGTAGAGCTTCTGGAGCTTGGGCAGCTTGACGAAGACGTTGGCCTTGACGCTGCGCAGGGCGTTCCTGCTCAGGTCCAGCTCCCGCAGCTCGCCGAGGCCGCAGAAGAGCGGGGGCTGCAGGTAGGCCAGCTTGTTGCCCGCCAGCACCAGCTCGCGCAGGCCGGCCAGGCCCTGGAAGGCGGCGTCGGGGAGCACGGCCAGGCTGTTCCAGCCCAGGTTGAGGCCCCAGAGGCCGGCCAGGCCCTGGAAGAGGCCCTCGTCCACCCTGCCGAGCAGGTTGTTGCTGAGGCCGAGCGAGGCCAGGCCCGGGGTGTGCAGGAACGTGCGGGCCGCCAGGCCGCGCAGCTGGTTCCGCTCCAGGTGCAGGTGGCGGAGGCTCTGCAGGCCGAGCAGGGCCCGCGGCTCCAGGCTGGCCAGCCCGCTGCCCTGCAGGTTGAGGAAGCTCAGACTCGAGAGGTTCTGGAAGGCCGCCGCGGGGATGGAGGAGAAGTTGTTGCCGTCCAGCCACAGGGCCCTGGCGCCGTCCGGGATGCCGTCGGGCAGCCGCGTGAGGTTCCTGGAGCTGCAGAAGACGCTGAGCTCGTCCGAGTAGTCCTCGTGGCCGCAGGCGCACGCGGCCGGGCACTGCAGGCGCTCGGGCTCCGCTCCCTCCAGGCCGCAGGGGCCCAGCGCTGCCCAGGAGACCAGCAGCACGGCCAGAGCCGGGCCTCCTGCGGGGAGAGGGGCCGGAGGAGGGGAGCCCTGGGGTGAGCGAGACGCGGAACGTTCCAGGCCTCAGCCCGCGCCCGTCGTCCAGCCGCGGAACTCGGCACCGAGGTGGCGGCACGTGACTGTAGGGCAGGCGCTGCCAGCCGGGCCGTAGGAAGGTGGGAGCCGAGTCGCACTCGCCCCGCCGGAGCCGGCAGCCGGGCCACACAGAACAGCTGCCCTCTCCACCCGGCACGGTGGCCATGCCACTCGCAGAGCAACCCTGACCGTTGAGCTGTGCGGCCGCCTGCATCTCCAACGTGGGCACTCGAGTGAGGCCAGGCTGCCAGGTGGGCCTGGGGGGCGGGGGGCGAGAAAGGGCTTCCTGGCGCGGGCCTGGGGGGGTTGCTCGCTGCCCCGAGGGCCAGCCGGTGCCCCCTGATTGGGGGACCCTCACCCGCATGTTCCGTGTTATATGCGCCTCCTGTCCAGGACAGGGCCCGGTACCAGTGTGGGGGCAGGAGCAGAGGGACAGGGACTCTGTGTCATCTACTCACCAGATCAGGGGTGTTTTAGGATGAAGGGCGCTGGGCCTCCCAGCAGCACCACCGCGAAACCTGCGTTGAGCCCTGGGCTGCCCGCAGGACCGGGCCTGTCCCACCCTTGGAAGGACTCAGGGAGGCAGCATGAGGCCAGAGGATGCGCCAGCCCCCCGTGGGTGCAGCTGGGCCCGGGGGGTGGGGGGGCACCTCATGCCCTTCCCCTGTGCCCCTGTCCTGGGCCCCGGGGCCAGAGTGGACGGGGACGGTGAACAGGCACTCTGGGACCCCAGCACCGACACTTCTTCCATCACCCGCCCGGAGCTGGGGCCGCCCCTGGCTGGGTGGACTCGGAGGCACAGGCTTGGCTGTCCCCAGAGCAAGGGGCTGGGGCACTTGGGGGCACCTCACCTCTCTTCAGCGCCATCCTGAGTGCAGAGCAGACCACAGGCCGACTGAGCAGGGGTGCGTCCGCTGGGGCCGGCTGCTCCTGCCCTCTGACTTCCCCACCGCCTGGGCAGCCAGCACCCTGCCGCCGGCCAGCCCAGCCCCGCTGGCCCGGGTTCTATTAACCCCCTCACGCCCGGCCGCCAGCGTCAGCCCCGAGTGCCCAGGGTGCACATGGCACAGCGGAGAGGCGGGTGAGGGGGCCGCGTTCACCCCGAAACCACCTTCGGGGTTCGAGGCGGTTCGTGGTGCAGCTCTCAGGGCCCAGCCGGTCCCCCCTCCTCCCCCTGCAGGGCTGGGCAGGGCAGAGCCGGGGCAGCAAGCGTGGATGGGGCAGGGGTCTCCCCTGCAGCAGCCTGTGCCCAGCTGGCACTCGGGACAGGTTAGGAGAGGCGGGGAAAGGAGGCCCCGCTGCTTGGCCAGCCCCCTGCCCCGGGGTGGGGCCCCCACGGGCAGCTGTGGGGGACCTCCCCGCTCAGCAGATGGCCACGTGGGAGTTAAATAGGAGATGGGTCTGGCCTGCTGACCACCCCTTCCCTCCCCCTGTCCATTTCCTAACAGCCTGGGTGGGGTCCTCATTAGGACTCCCCGGGGCTTCTGCGACCTCAGGGTCAGCCGGTGTCTGGCCACGCCCCCCCCCGCCTCTCCTAGGAACACCAGCCGGGCCCCCGGCCACCTTGTGTTTGCTTTCTCTAGCACTGCCCTCCCGGGAAAAGCAGAGGGCGGCCCGGCCTTGGGGCTGCAAGACCAGCCTCCACCTGCTTCGGGACCCCTGCTGTCCTCAGAGCTGTTGTGGGGGCACGGCCACCTCGCTCTGCACAGGATGGTGGCCCAGTGCCTGGCCTGAGGGCAGCCCTGGGTCAGGCCAGGAAGAAGGTGGGCAGCAGGACCCTGGCTGCTGAGCGAGGAGAGCCCCGCCGGCCTTCATCCACCAGCCTCTGCTCTTCCTGCTCAGACCCCCTCTTCCCTGGGGGGCAGGGCTTGCCGAGGCTGGGAGATTCCAGTGTGACTCCCCCTGCGAGGCGGAGGCAGTGGGGTCGCAGCCCCGTGGAGAGGGCAGTGGGCCACTGCGGCGCCCCTCCCCAGCCTCCCCCTCTCCTTGCCCCTGCCCTGCCTGAGCTGCCCGTGCCTAGGGGTGGGGGCAGCTTTATCTTTCCCTTTATTGAGCTTTGATTGATTTCCAGGCCTTGTCTCAGCCTCTGTTCTGAGAAATTATAGATCTGCCGGGAGAAAGTCCACGCCCAGAAATTTACACGGTAAACACGCGTTTACACAGCACAAAGTGCGGACTCAGCACCTCCGTGGCCGAGGACCGTCGGCGGGAAGGGAGGGCGAGCATGGGGAGGGAACTGGGCGGGGCCTGGGTGTCCGTTTCTTACACCTTTCTGGAGAACTCGGGGGGCTGGGCGTTTCAGCGACGCTAGCCGGCCCCAGGCCCCCCCGGAGCATCCTGTCCTGGCCACCGGGTCCCTTGACACACTCGCCACGCTGGCGGTTGACCACCTGAGGGTCTCTGGGGTACGCGGCGGTGGCCGCTTGCGCTCCCGTGCTTGGGGCTGTCTGTGCACCGGCCTTGGCCGCTGGCCTCGTGGAGGCCAGGCTGCCCCCGTGTCCGGCTCGGGCCTCAGGGCGCAACACCTGGGTTGCTCTGGGCAGTGAGCCGCGAACCGCACCCCTGCCCCAGCTGTTCCCAGCCCTGAGGGGAGCAGATGGTCTGTTTCTCCAACATTGGTGACCTAGTGGCCCATCGGGCTCAGCGGCCAGTGGACTGTCCCATTTTGTGACATGCGTGCTTGGCTCCTGCCAATTTCGCTTGGTTGTTGGTCGGTCTGATCTGTGTATTTTAAAATTGCTTCTCCAGATACAAGGTCCCCATCAGGCATGTGGGCTGTGGCATCCTGCCCTCTGTCCCCTGCAGGGCCCCCCGCGGGGTTCCCGAGCCGGGTTCCTCAGGTGCCAGCAGGAGGGACAACAGACCCGGTGTCCCAGCTGCACAGACCCCTGTGCCGTCACGTCCCGTGTGGCACGGGAACCAGAACACACTGTGGACATGAGCGTGGACACGACGTTGGGGTCCCTGGCCGTGGTGGGCTGCCCCCGAGCCCTGAGGTCGTGGGGACGTGTCCGGGGCTCATGGAGCAGATCCCCCCGCCAGAGCACTCCGGCCACGTGCCCGTGGCCCCTGGCACTTCCTCACGTGTTGTGAGAGCAGCTCGCCCGGTGTCTGAGTCGAAACCAGAGCCTGTCGGGGTGTGGGCTGTACTCAAGGTCGTGGAAGACAGGTGTCCTCACCACGTCTTCCTGCCCCGCATGCTGTGCTCCCAGCGCTCCCCGGGATCTCAGGTCACGACCTTGCAGATTTTTTTCCTAGACGGTTGTTACTTCTTGATACTATTTGATCATTTTTTTTCCTTCGTACCAGCCACCCCCCCCCCCCCCGCCTCCGGGCCAGAGCCTCTGGGGTGTGGGGCGATAGCTGGTGCAACGCCTTCACCAACGGCTCTTTTCCTCCAACAGCGTTGTGACCAGTAGAAAGTGCACAGCCCTGTAGCCGTGGACAGTGTGGCTCCCCCTCCTCCCGCAGCTGCAGGGCCCTGTGTGCCCTCGAGGGTCTTGTTTGTCACCCCCCCACCGCCCTTGAGGGAGTGCTCAGCATCCCCCCCAGCAGCGCATCAGTCCTCGGTGCCTCCTTGGGCTAAATGGCTGTTGCCCCGGGGATCTGCCCCACATGCCAGCCCTCCGCTTGCGGCGGGGGGGGGGGGGGGGGGAGGGCTGCTCTCCTGACAGCCAGGCAAAGGCACCCCTTCTGTCCAACTTTTTAGAAAACTATTCTCAAAAGTGTAACATTTTGAAGAGCATGTGCGTTCCCGCCAGTTCGGTGCCAGCTGCCCACGTCCTGTGTGTCCTGGATGGGGGCCCTGGCGCGTCGTTCTCTCCTTCACGGGGGGGGGGGGGGGGTGCTGTGCTGAGTGTGAAGCCTTTTGAAGTTGTTTTCTGAGTTCTGAAACTTTGCACAGTAGCTTATCAGATACAATCCTTGCACGTATTTTTCTAGCCCGTGGCTTACCCTTTAGCAAAAACAAGTTTTTTGAAACGTAAAAGTTGAATGAAATTCAGCTTACTGAGTTTTTGTTTCGTTTCATGCTGTCGTGTTTGTTATTTTGAGACTACGAACGTGAGCGGAGGGAGAGGGAGACAGAATCCCAAGCAGGAGCCATGCTCGTCGCACAGCCTGATGGGGCTTAAACGCAGGACCGTAAGAGCGTGACCTGAGCCGAAAGCAAGGGATGGACACTTAACCGACCGACCCACCCAGGTGCCCCTGTGCCGTTACCAGTTGTGTGCGCTGCGACAGAGACCTTCCTAACTGGGGTTCCAGGCTGTGGCTAGCACGTGGCGACGCGCCGTTTCTCTAACTGACGCCGTGTCGGGGTGTGCGCTCCCCCAGGGCCCTGCCGTCGGGCAATAAGGACCCGTGTGCTCCTTCCTTTCCGGCCTGCGTACCCGCTTCTTTGTTCCTCGTTGGGCCTTCCCGCGCGCCCAGCACCGAGCGGCGTACAGAGGCGAGGGCAGGCCTCCCGCCCCTTGCTCCCGGCGGTCCAGGCGAGCATTCGGCGGTCACCGTGACTTCTGACAGGCGCTGCAGTGCTCGGAGCCACCCGTGTCCTTCCCCCGGAATCCGGATTGTGGCCAGTTCCACGGCCTAGGGAAGCGGAAGTGCTGATCGGCCTGGGTAGGGAGACTCGCCGGGGTTTTCCAGAGGGACCGGGGTCGCTACAAGGGTCCTTGACGGTGGAAGCCGGGGGGGGGGGGGGGGGGGGGGGGGGGGGGGGGGGGGCGGGTGTAGGCAGCAAGAGGACCCCGACTGCAGGTGGGGAATATACAGGAAGGCGGCGAGGAACGCGGGCGCCCCCGGCGGGAGGAACGGGCTGGGACACAGCCTCGCTGTGGTTTTGTCCATTGTCTCACTGCACCCAGTGAGCTGATCCCATGGATTTCTCCCTTCGCTCCCCAAAGACGGGCTGTGACGTTTGTTGGTTTTTAGATGCGCGGCCAATGTTCCCCTGATAACTGCTCAGTGATTGGGCAGATGTGGCTGTGTTTGGGTTACTCATGTTGGTTACGAAACTTACATCTAGGTTCACGAGGGACATTGAGCTCTTCTGTCAGGACTAGGCTTGCCTCGTAAAGGAGCTGGGAAGCGTCCCTCTGTGTTTTCTGCAGGAGTTTGTGAGTGCTGGGTGTTACTGACAGGATGCTCTGTAAACCGTCCCTGGGCTCTTCCTGTGCTTGAGAACTTTACACTGTGTATTAATTCAGTTTCTTAATACAGGTCTGTGGTGACTTTGTCTCTTTCTGAGTCCATTTAAGTGATTTGTGTCTAGGAATTCATCAGTGGTGCTGACTCGCATTCCTGGCCAGGTCCTGACGGTTATTTTTACAGCGTAGGTGTCCTGCCCCGTCTCCTGTGTGTGTTCGGGAATCTGTGTTCTGCCACCGTGGGGTTGCCAACTTGATTTTTTCAGAGAACCAAGCTTTGGGTTTTCTGTTCCGCTGATTTCTTGTTTTCTTCTAATTAATTCCTTTGTGTCTCATTTGCTCCCTTCTCCAGTTTCTTAAGGTAGAAGCCTTTCCTGTGCAGGTGCGTGAGGCCCTGGGCTTCGTGTGTCCAACAAACCCTGGTGGCCTCTCTTACTTTTTTTGACCCACGAGCTTAGAGATCCGTTACTTCACCTCCAAATGGGGGGGGGGGGTGCATCCCATACTTCATTCCATCGCAGGTAACCAATTCCTGTGGAGTTGGAGAACCTACTGTATTGTTTTGGGCTCTTGAAACTTAACGATGACTTGTTTGGTGGCCGGAGCTGTGGTCGGTGCCCGAGGCCACTGGCTGAGTGCGCCGTTCTGAACACAGGTGGGCTTCTCATCCTTGGCAACCTCATCAACATGGTCTGCCTCTTGTAGAGAATTAAAACCTCTCATTCCGGTTACGTTTTTTTTTTTTGTTTTTTTTTTTTTTACTTTTCTGGCGATCTCTAAATTATACTATTGCTTACGCTGTAAGTAGGAAGAAGCGGCCACACCACTCTGAGGAGGCAGGAGGCGCTCACTGCCTCAGCAGAGGCTCAAGACATCAGGGCTCCGGCTGACAGCATGACACCTGTGTGAGCAGGCAGCCGGGGCAGGAAGATGCGGCATGTGGTGTCCCCCCGCCCCCCTGCCCCGCACACCCACCTGGCCGTGGTGGGAGCCCAGATGGGTTTGACCCCCTGCCCCCTGCTAAGGGCTGATCCGTGATGCAGACAGAGCCCCGGGGACCAGCATGCCGTCCAGATCTGCGGCCCCCGCACCAGATCGTGTCCTAGACCCGCTGAGATCCAGTTCTTCCCAGGCTCCCTGCTGCCCCAGCCCGGGATGGGCATCCTCAGGAGGAGACGGACCGGGAGGCCTCTGCTCTTAATGCTGTCACTGACACGAGTGATAAGTTCTGGGTTACTCTGGGGACGGAGTGGGGGCTACACGACGAATGTCCGCAAGGCCCCGGAAGTGCACACCTGGGTCGCTGCTGTGAAGCTCACCTTGTAAAGAAATGTTTACGGTGCTGATTGCCTAGGCCCAGTCACCTCTACCCAAGTGATCTCCCGGCTGGAGAGCGTGCACCACAGCAGGGCAGACAGCCGGCACCCGGACAGACAGCCGCAGAGCCCTGGGAAATGCTGCACGGCTGCGGGTCAGGAGCCGGGACGAGGAGGTGAAACGCCCAGGCCCTGTGCTTGTGCCCGACGGGAGGTCTGCAGTTCCCCTCGGTGCGCCTGCGTGTCCGGAAGACGGGAAGAGGGGCCACACCGCGGGGCCCCACGCCGGACGCGGTGGGCCGGCTTCCAGCTTCACATCTGTGCTCCTGGCCGAGACCCCCCCCCCGCTGAGGCGCCCAGGAGGCCGGAGCCACCGCAGGTCAGGGAGCAGGAGGGCACCCAGACCCGTCAGGAAACGTTGGAAAGAGGGCGCCCGGCCGCCCCAGTGGGTGTGGAACTGGGCCCTGGCGGTGTGGGTTCCAGGCCCACCTGGGGTATGGCGATAAATTGTTTAAAAAAGAAAATGTTGGAAAGACGGGTGTCTCTCTAAGTGGCAGAAAAATAGTCCTGGCCCGTGACCGTTTCTGGCACCCACTCACACCGGAGTCCCCTCTGCAGACTCTGAAGAGCCACGGGACCCCGACGTCACCGTATCAGGTACCGAAAGCAGACGGGCCCCGCCCAAGGCAGGCGAGAGTGTGGCCGGTGGCCACATCCAGGAAGGATCTCCCACTGACACACTCGCGTGGAGTCCCCCAGACCAGAGGAGAGGGTGTGACGAGGCCCAGTTCCCTTGGGGGTGACCTCCGGCCACACTTCTGCGTGTCCCGCCACCTGCCAGCCAGGGGCGAAGCCCAGAACACATGAGAAGCCCAAGAAGAGAGGAAGCCCAGGGGGCCAGCCTCCCCGGTGCCCGCCACTTCCTGTGACACCTCCACGGAGCGCCCACTTGCCCCCGGGGGGCCCAGCCGTGGAGCAGCCCCAGGGCAGCCCGCGCCCGCGAGCGGCGGAGGGGACTCCTCCCCCAGGTGGCCCAGCACGTCCTCACGTGGGGAGAGGTCCCGTCTCCACAGCCAGAATGTAGCTGGGACCCGCGTGAGCGTGTTTCAGAGCCAGGGCCCAGCGGGTCCCACCAACAAGGACAGCATGTGCAAAGGGAGCCGCTGTCGGGCTGGGTGGGGGGCGCAGGTTGGGTGGAGGGGCACGTTTCTGTGTTCGTACATCTCAGACATATTTGCTTCTCCACGCTGGCATCTGAAGGTACGGTCCGGAGCACGCGAACTACGAAAACGCGTCCCCACAGGGTGGGGGTGGCCATGGGGACCCCGGCTCCACGAGAACTGCTCACGCTCGCAACAGCAGGACCCGGCTGGATGCGGCACTGCATGGGTCCACAGCGTACCGACAGGCATGGCAGAGCACCATGACGTGCCCCCAGAGGCCACGCCACTAGGCCCAGGTGGCAGTTTGGAGCTACATGATGAAGCATCTAGAAGGACCCGGAGAAACCCCATTCCCAACACACCTGGGGGCGTGGGGGGCTGCCGGTCCCAGGAGCTTGGGCTCCACCTAAGGCGTCCTCCACTTCGGACAAGGGTGACTGCCCCCCAGCCACACGGCACCGTGGCCACGTGGGCAGCTGCAGAGCCGGGACCTGGACAGATGACCTCGGTGACCCGAGAAGAGTGGTGGCAGACAACCACGGCTGGATGGAGGAGCAGTGACTGGGAGCCGTCCAGCAGGGGAGGGGAGGGGAGGGGAGGGGAGCCCAGGCAGAGCCTCAGGCATGGTTGTCATGGATCAGAGTGAAACGGACAGCGTCCGGCGGGAAGGGAGGAAGACGTCCAGGCGCAGACCGTGAGCTGGTTGGGGACAGCAGCCCGTCCCACCCCAAGTCTCACCCCTCCCCCTTCCCATCTCTGGATCCAGAGTGACTGTGGGATCCCAGGCCCCTCTCCTCAATCCCCCCCGCCCCGCCCCCGGTTCCTCTCACCAGCCCCCCCCCAGCCTCGGTGCAGGCCCCACCCCCCCCACCCCCCCCAGCCAGGCTCTGCCCTGCGGCGGCTAAGGAGCTGGCCACGGCCTGGACAGTGTGTTTCAAGATTTTCTCGAGCACAAGTAGAGGGAACCCAGGGCAAGGACACCCAGGTCAGGGACCCGGCCTGCCCACACTTCCGCCACAAGGAAGGCTTGCGGGGGCGGGTGGGGGGCGGGCAGAGAGCAGATGGATCAAACCTCAGCGAGGGCAGCTCCTCTGTCCCCATGGGGCACAATGTCCACGCCTGTCCCTGCGAACGGCCCAGGCCTGGGCAGCCTTCCCAGGAACCGGCATCACCGGGCGGAGGCCTGCACCCGGGCCCCAGGCACAGAGACCCTGTCAACGACCCACTCCCTGCCCCAGGCCAGGCCAAGCCGGTGCTCCAGGCAGGGCTGGGGCGCTACCCCACGTCTGCACGGAAGCGCTCTGCGATCATGACACCATAGGACCCGCGAGGGGACGGGAAGGTGTCCTGCTCTGCTGAGCACAGGGCATGCGGGGTTCAGGGCGGGGACAGCCCTCCTGGGGTGTCCTGAGGCTCACGGGGTGAGGACGGGGCCACCGAAGGCCAGAGAGAACAGTCTGCAGGCAGAGGGTCCAGGAATAGTACTCTTTCTAGACTTCTCATAAATATGCATTAGAACATCTGGTAAAACAGGCAGAGGGCTCGGAAATTAATTTAAAATTAAACCAAGACTGAATTTCCTGCAGTCCTGGCAGGAAATTCACCTGAAACATCCAAACGCCCAAAATGTCCTTGAAGGTGGGGGCGGCAGCGGCCGCCTCAGTCCCGGGGCACCTTGAAATGGTCCTTCTCTTTGCGAATGGCCCGCATGGTGGTCACGGGGTCCGTCTCGCCGGCATGCTGCTGCACCGTCTTCTCCCTGCGGAAGCCGAAGGCCGGGCTGCAGGCCGTGCACGGGCCCCCCCCATCCCCACGGCCCCCCAGTCCCGCAGCCCCGCAGAAGCAGAGCCAGAACAAGTCGGGACATTCTCCGAAAACGAAGTGCCACAGCCAACAGCTAACTCGCGTGTTCCTGACGGGGGAGACCTGGTGGCCAAGCCGTCCTGCCGGGGACACCGGCCGTGCCCCTGTGGCAGAGCTCCGTGAGACTCCTGGGGACCACGCCTGCCCGCCTTCATCTGACTCCGGTGTCAGAAGGGTCCCCCGCCACGTGTAAGGAGAGCCCCCTGCTAAGAAAACCCGCCTGATTCCTGGGTCGCACGGTTCTCGATAAAGACCCGGCGCGGCCTCGTCAGCCGTCCCGGAGCTGCAGGGGCCGGTGAACGGACCGCTTGCCCCTGGCAGGGGGGAGGGGGGTGGGGGAGGCCCAAGTGCCGGCGCCCCTCACCTCACTCTCATGAACGGGTTGTAGGTGAACTCCTCGGCGATGGTGGACGGCACCGTGGGCTCCCCGCTGCCATACTTCTCCTGCAGGGGGCAGAGGTCACGTTAACACAGAAACTTCCAAAGGACGTTTTCAAAGTACCTTCCAATGATCTTAAAACATCGTCCAGCTCAAAATGCAGAGTGAACAGGGTCAGGTCAGTGCAAGGACAGGAGACCCAAGTGTCCCGGCCACCACGACAAGCTG
The DNA here is from genome assembly GCF_003009895.1 of Hyaena hyaena. Lineage (NCBI taxonomy): Eukaryota > Metazoa > Chordata > Mammalia > Carnivora > Hyaenidae > Hyaena > Hyaena hyaena. The sequence goes on along the minus strand of NW_024080917.1, from coordinate 1,130,782 downwards.
CCCCTCCTCCCCTCGCTGTCCTGGAGGGGGACACGGGACTCACGTGAACAGGGAATACGCGCTGTACAAGATAGAATAACCAGGGGATGCAGAAAACGGAGAAGACCTCCCCAGCCCGGCACCAAGGCCAGTCCCGGGCCATGCAGAGCTCACTGCTGGGGAGCAGGGGCACAGGTGCCCACAGCCCCTGCCCTGGGCTGACGGCCCCTCTAGGCGGTGGCGGGCTCTCATCACAGGGGCCCCCGCTGGCAGGGATGGTCTCCCTCCTGACCCACGCCGACCAGGGCAGATGGGAGAAGACGCTGTCTGGCGCACCGCTCACTCCTCTACGGACTTCTGCAGGGGCGTCAGGTAACAGCTGCCGCCCCTGCCGCCCCTGCCCTTCCTTCTGCCGGGCTGACCTCGAGGGCCACAGGGTCAGCGCGTGGACAGCAGCTCTCAGCACCCAGACCCAGGTTTCCTGACCCCACAGGGCCCTCAGACCCAAGGGTCCCGGGGCCACCCCCAAACATGAGCAGGGGCGGCAAGAAGCGATCCTTCAGCTGCTGGTGGTGCCGAGTAGGGGTCTGGTGGGAGGCCAAGGTGCAGACTTGGTGCTAATCTCTGATCCTCCCCTTCTGGTGAAAACAAGCTGGGTGTTTTAGAATACTCCCCACTTCTTCCAACATTCACTCCTGAGAATTCCTTCTCCACCTCCTATGAGGGAAGGAAACCAGTTAACCCTTCTAAGGATGATTCTAAAACACATCCTGACGTGCAATCAGAGGACTGCATACGGTTATAAGCTTGTAGATTATCTATTAAAATGAGTATTGGGGCACCTGGGTGAATCAGTCAGTCACCAAGGGTCCAACTTCGGCTCAAGTCATGCTCTCACGGTTCATGAGTTCAAGCCCCACGTCAGGTCACCCTCTCTCTGCACTCCCCCCAAAATAAGTAAATATTAAAATGAGTGTTAACGCGCAGCAGTACAGAAGTGAGAAGCACGTAGACACTGAAGGGTCGTGCAGAAGGGTGCCCACCGCAGCTCCTAAGAGCACACAATTTGGGGACCCAAAGTCCTCCCTAACTGGGTGGATAGAAGGACTTCTGGGTGACATCCATCCTCTAGCATAATGTGCTTATTTTTAAAAAAGTGGCTGGACAGGGGCGCCTGGGTGGCTTAGTCGGTTAAGCGTCCGACTTTCGCTTAGGTCGTGATCTCGCGGTTTGTGGGTTCGAGCCCTGCGTCGGGCTCTGTGCTGACTGCCAGCTCAGAGCCTGGAGCCTATTTCGGAGTCTGTGTCTCCCTCTCTCTCTGACCCTCCCCTCCTCACGCTGTCTCTCTCTCTCTCCTAGAAATAAATAAAAAAAATAAAAAAAAAAATTTAAAAAAAAAATTAAAAAAAAATAAAAAAAAAAGTGGCTGGACAGCCACAAAATAAGTAGAGAAACGGTTAATAGAAATTAGGTGTTGGGCATGTGAACGTTCACTAGGGAACTGCCTCGACTTTTCTATAGGTGTAAAAAGTCCCATAATAAAGTGCTGAGGGGCACTTGGACGGCTCAGTCAGTTAAGCATCCAGCTCTTGATCTCAACTCAAGCCACGGTCTCACAGTTCACAGAACTGAGCTCCACATCTGTCATCACAGAGCCTGCTGGGGATTCTCTCTCCCTCTCTCTCTGCCCCGCTTCTGCTTCCACTTGCTTTCTCTTTTTCTCTCTCAAAATAAATAAGCTTTAAAAAGTTAAATAAAATAAAATGTTGAAAAGGCTAAAACAAAGTTGAACACAATTGAATATAACTTCATGTCAAAGAAGAATTCACAAGGGATTTCTTTTAGCATTTCAAATTGAAGATAAAAAAATACAGCATATAGAAATTTGTGGGCTTTTCCTAAAGCAGGCTCTGGGTGGGTTTTTAGCATTAAGTGCTTATATTAGAAAAGGAAAAAGGTCTAAACTCAATGACCTCAGGCTCCATATTAAAAAATCTATAAAAAGAACAGAGTAAATCCAAAGTAAGTAGAAGGAAGGAGTTTTAAAAAGCAGAAATCAGTGCAATGGAAAAACAAAAATAAAGGCAAAACTTGTTCTTTAAAGACATCAACACAATTGATAAGAATGATCAAGAAAGGAACACTGCCAACATCAAAATGAAACAGGTGACATCACTACATACCCAACAGATTGGGGGTGGGAGGTAGGGACCATGTTGATCCAAAAGTAAAAGCTAAATTGTAAAACTTCCAAATGAAACAAAAAAATTTTGACCTTGGGTAAAGCAAATGTTTCTTAGATAGAGGACAAAAAGTATGAACCACTAAAAACGTTAATATGCTGGACTTTATCAAAATTAAGTGTTCTTCAAAAAACATTGTCAAGGAAATAAAAGGCAAGCCACAGAACAAGACAAACTGACAGAGGACTTGCATCAAGCATATACTTACCAAAACAATTCTCTTGTTATCAAAAGGAAGACAATTCACATTTTTAAATGGCCAAAATATTTTAACATGCACTGCACAAAATGGCCAATAAGCACATCAAAAGATATTCAACGTTTTTAGACACTAGGGAAATGCAAATTAAAGCCACAATGAAACTCTACAACATACCCATTGAAATGACCAAAATCACAACATACGACGATGTCAAGTGCTGCTGGGCACGTGGAACTCCACAACTCACTCCACTGACACAAGTGTAAGATCACGGCCGCTTAGAAGACAACTCTGCAGTTTCTTAACAAGTCAAACTTACACCTGCTACTGCCCAGCCACTTCATTCCTAGGGATTTACTCAAGAGAAATGAAAAGGTGTGTCGTACACAGCCTTGTGCCCAGATTTATTCACAGCAGCCACTACCTGCAAACAACACGAATGTCTGTGGCTGGATGAGTGAACGGATAAAGCAAACAATGGAATATCGTTCAGCGACACAAGGGAGTCAAGTGCTGACGTGCAGGGACAGGAGTGAATCTCAAAGCTCTTCTGCTGAGTGAAAAAAAGAGCAGAAGGCATAACGTATCTTCCGTTTACATGAAATTCTAAAAGCGCAAATTAAGCTCCAGTGGCACCTAGCAGATCAGGAGTGGTCTGGAGCCGCGAAGGGAATGAGGCGCGAAAAAGCCTTCAGGGCGGATGGAAAGTTCTATACCTTCCTTGTAACGGTAGTCTTAGTGCTGTCAATTTATCTGTCAGAATTCACTTGGTCGTTCACTTTAGACTAATGCAGTTTATTACACGTGAGCTAAACCTCAACAAAGTTGACATTCAACAGAAATGCGTGTCACTAAATTTGAAAACTTTGACGAAGTGTACACAGTTGAAAGACAGAAGTGCTAACCACATGGGCTCGAGAAGATACAAACATCTGATACCCTGTACAAGATAAAGACCTCAATTCCAGCAACAAAATCTGTCTGCAAAAAGAATTCAACACTCAGATGGCTCCACTCGTGAATTCTACTATTAAAGGGAGAAATAATGTCACAGAAAAATTCTTTCTTTCAGAAAATAGGAGTAAACACTTTCCAAATCACTTTATGAGGCCAGCTTTACCCTGCCTGATACGAAGACCAAACACAGGGAAGAAAATAAAACTACAGGCCAGCATCCCTTGTGAGCACAGACTCAAAGAGACTGCAGCAACGCACCACAGCAGGACCAAGGGCTGTCTAGAAAGCAAGGTTGCTTTAACATTTGAAACCGACTGGGGCCGGGGCCGGGGGTGGGGGCACCTCGGTGGCTCAGTCAGTTAAGCATCTGACTCTGGATTTGGAGTTGGTGGGATGAAGCCCCGCATCAGCACAGAGCCCCTTGGTGTTCTCTCTCAAAATAAATTTTTAAAATTACACCAACTGAAGTGCTGCACCATACTAACAGTAAAATAAAAAATCATTTCACAAAATTCAACACCCACTCATGATTAAAACCCTCCGGAAACCAGGAATAGAACTCCATCAACCAAAGAAAGAAGATGGCAAATGACCTCGCGGCTACAACACTTAACTGATCACACACTGAACGCCCCCCCACCCCACCCCGGGCTGGGAGCAGAGCAAGCATGTCCTTTCCCACCGTCTCCAGTCAGCACTGTACTGATCGCAACCAGTGCGATTAGGCCACCAAAGTAAATAAAAGGCACATAAACCGGAAAGAAGGAATAAAATTGTCTGTCTCTCTTGGGGCGCCTGGGTGGCTTAGTCGGTTGAGCGTCCGACTTTCGCTTAGGTCATGATCTCGCGGTTCGTGGGTTCGTGCCCCGCGTCGGGCTCTGTGCTGACTGCCAGCTCGGAGCCTGGAGCCTGTTTCAGTCTGTGACTCCCTCTCTCTCTGACCCTCCCCTGCTCACGCTGTCTCTCTCTCTCTCTCTCTCCTAGAAATAAATAAATAAATATTAAAAAAAAAAAAAAGTGTCTGTCTCTTGGTCGATGACATGATTGTCTGCTATGGAATCTATGAAAAAGATGCTGGAATCAGGGAGCTCAGCAAAGTCATGAGGATACAAGATCAAAGTACAAAAATAACACCATGCACGGTTTCTTTAGCAGTGAACATTGTAATACATTGCTGAGAAAAACTAAGGGCCTCAATAAATGGAAAGTGATAGCATCTTCGTGAAAAGACTCAATACTGAGATCTTAGTTCTCTCCCAATGTTTTGTTACAGTCCTAATCAAAAGCCAACCTGACTTTTTTGTGAAAATTGCCAAGATCCTAAAATTTCTAGGGAAATGGAAAGCACTTTGAAGAGCCAAAACCAAGTTCAGAACAGTTAGAGGACTTATACAGCCTGATCCCCAGATGTCCCACGAGCTACATAATCGAGACCGTGTGCAACTGATGGAAGGGAAGTCCCACAGCTCGATGGAGCAGCGAGCAGAGACCGGAAGGGATTGTCGCCTGCACTGTCCGTTTTATTTAGCAGAGACCCCAAGGTAATCCCACAAGGAAAGGGCAATCTTTCCCACAAACGGCGCCAAGCAGGTGGACGCCTACATGTGAGAGCAAGTGCACGTCCACCTCGCATCCCGGCGACACCGACATCAATGTGAGCAGCGTCACTGGCCTGGGCATACATCTGTGGAACCATAATGGCTAAGACCATGCAACTTGCAGGAGGAACCACAGCAGAGTCTTTGTGGCAAGGGGTGTGCAAAGATCGCTTAGGACACAAAAGATGTAAAAGAAAATATCAATAAACTGAATGGCACCAAAAGGATACATTTTATTCCTGAAAAGACACCGTTAAGAACATACAAAGGCAGGGGCGCCTGGGTGGCTCAGTCGGGTAAGCGTCCAACTTCGGCTCAGGTCATGATCTCACGGTTTGTGGGTTCGAGCCCTGCGTCAGGCTCTGTGCTGACAGCTCAGAGCCTGGAGCCTGCTGCAGATTCTGTGTCTCCCTCTCTCTCTGACCCTCCCCTGCTCGCACTGTCTCTATCTCCGTCTCAAAAATAAACAAAACATTTAAAAAAAAAAAAAAAAAGAACATACAAAGGCAGGCTGCAAACTGGGAAAATATGTTTGCGGTACGTATCTGATAAAGACTTGTTTCCAGAATATATAAGGAATTCTTGCAACTCTGAAAGTCCAGGTTTTTAAATGGACCAAAGATTTGAGCAGACACTTCAGGAAAGAACACCTGTAAGAGGACAGCAGGCAGCAGAGCGATGGGAACTTTCAAACCACAAGGAGACACGGCTACACACCTATCAGAATGGCTGAAAGTTTCAGTGACAATACGGCACGGGGAGCCACAGACACCTGTGCGTTCCGGGAGGGATGCCAAGGGGTACAACCCACTCGAGAGCTTCTCCAAAGCTGAGCTGATGCTTCACGCGTGCAGCGGCGCGGCTCCAGATCGGAGCCCACAACGTGAAACCTGTCTGCACGAGGACGTGCACACGGACGGTCCCGCCAACTCCATTTACGATAGCAAAACGCTGGAAACGACACAAGAGTCCATCCACGGCGGATAAACAAACTGCAGCACAGCACACAGCATGGTGCATGGATGCACTGCTCAGAAAGAGAGAACAGGAATGAATCTCACAACGGTAACACTGAGCCAAAGAGCCAGAAGTGACCAGGGTTGTATGGCTCTGTTTCTCTGACACTCCAGAACAGAGTGACCTACACGGCAGAGAGCAGATATGCAGTTGGGGGATGAAAGCAGAGTGACAAGGGAACCTTCTGGATCTTGACTGGGCTTGGGGGCCTCACACAGGTGCACACACTGTCAAAGTCATTGGACCCTGTACTGCTCACTCAAAACGGATGTTTTATCAAATGGAAATTATCTGGGGCGCCTGGGTGGCTCAGTCGGTTAAGCATCCGACTTTGGCTCGGGTCACGGTCTCACGGTTCATGGGTCAGTTCGAGCCCCGCATCGGGCTCTGTGCTGACAGCTAGCTCAGAGCCTGGAGCCTGTCTTCAGATTCTGTGTCTCCCTCGCTCTCCGACCCTTCCCTGTTTGCACTCTCTCTCTCAAAAATAAATTAAAAAAAAAAAAACTTAAAAAAATTTTTAAATCTTTTAATAAATTAAAGTAGGTAACTATGAAGCGAATTGGTTCCACATGAAAAGACTGCTATAGAAAGAGCAGCAGGACCCGCTAGTAAATGAAAGAGAAACCGCAGAACAGTACGTGTCGTGCACACAGATCACTAAAAAGCCTTGCCTACGCCTATGCGCTCTGGAAAAGAAACACGGTCATGCTTATCGACTGAGAAAGGTAGTATCTGAACACTTACAGGTGTTACTCTGGGAGCCCATGCCCCGAACTGATAAAGATGCTTGACAAAAACAGGTGATTTATTAACAAACCGAACTCTAAGGTAGCACCTGTCACTGAACGGAGCAGAACGGGCCTCCTGGTGTGGGTGACACCAGCCGTCAGGGACTGAATGGGGAAGGGCCTCCCGTCCAGGAGCACCTCCCTCAGCCCGCGCACCTGAAGCAGTGTCTCCGATGCCCCAGTGAAGACGCCTGCAGGACAGGAAGCCACCAGGCTGAGCACCCGGGGGTCAGTGCGGAAACAAATGTCTTCGGACCAGCAGCCTCTGGGGCAAACCTGCTGCCTGCTGGCCAGGTGCGTGCGCTTTCCCACGACGGGAGGCTGAGGTGCTCACTCGCAGCCCCCCCACCCTGTGACCCAGGATGTGGGGCACAGACCAGGACCCACAGCTCCGGCCTCCCCTGGGCACTGGCTGGACATGCGTGATCCCAGCGGCCCGGCCTCGTGGGGTCGGGAAGGGGAAACTGGGCCTTCCTCGCGTAGCTCGGGGCAGGGGGCCGGCCGGGAGGAGCGCCTTCTGCGCGCACCAGAGACCAGGCCACTCCCGGGAAGCGCCCCGCGGTCACGCACCCCCAGCGCACCCCACTCACCTTGGCCCAGGCCAGTTTCTCCTGAACGGCAGTATTGTTGGGCTCCACGTGGCGCGCAAACTTGAGGTTGTTGATGGTATATTCGTGGCCACAGTACACCCTCTGGGGAAAACGCCAACTGCGGTCAGAGAGTCTCTGTAACCTGCCTCAAAGCCCTGGCAGGTGGCACGTGGGGCTCTGGGGTGGGACCCGGCTCCGGGGGCACCACCTACCGTGTCTGGAGGGAGCCGGCCCAGGACCTCGAGCAGGGCTTTGTGCATCTCGTCTGCTGTCCCTTCATAGAACTTCCCGCAGCCGGCCACAAACAAGGTGTCGCCTGCAAAACGGGATGTCCATGAAGCGGGCGGGGGGGGGGGGAGCAACAGGACCCCCGAGGGGCGGGGTGAGCTCCTGGGCGACGCTGGCCACTACGCCACCCATGGCCGCACCCCGGACACACCACCGCCAGCCTGGCAGGACCCAGAGAGACGCCCCGCCATCGGCTCCCATCCCCCAACCACTCCCCTTAAGTCTCGCTCACTGGCACCAGCAGCCCAGCTAACGGCCGCTCAGAGCCACAGCTTAGGGTCACCCGACCCCCCCCCTTTACGGCCCCATCCTGTCGGCCGGAGCACTGAGACCCCAGAGCAGCCCTTGTCCCTCCCGGCCCCGCCTCCCCAGGTTCCTCTTTTTCCTGTTTCCTTTCTTATAGTTGTGTTGGTTTGGTTTGGCTTTCAAGTCATCTCTGCACCCGATATGGGGCTAGAACTCCTAATCCGGAGACCCACAGTCACATGCCCCACTGAGCCGGCCGGGCGCCCCTCCCTAAGGCTCCTCTTATCCCGGGCAGCAGTGGCAGCCGGGAGACCCCCCAGGACGCAGGCGCCCTTCCTGCCTCGGCCCTTTAGAGGGGTAGCCCCGCGCCCCGCTGCTCCCCTCCCGGCCTCCTCCTGGAGAAGGGCTCCAGGCCCCGGGGGCAGGGGGTCCCCCTCCGCCGCTGCAGGCCAGACTCTTCCCAGGGGCCCGGGGACCGCAACCCAGCACGAGCGGCCACCGTGGGGCCGTCACGGCGAGCGAGGTGCGGCACCGTCCCCCACGAGACGACAGGACGTCCAAGTCGGTCGGGACTGGGCTGTGGCCCTGAACAGCCCCGCCGGGCAGGCGGAGTCCGAACCAGCGAGAAGCCAGAGAGACCCCAGAGGGGGCTGGGCCGCACACAGCGGAGGCCTCGGGCCGGCCTTCCCGGCAGGGAGGAGCGGCACCTACTTCCGCACCGGGACCTGCCAGGCGGCCCTGTTCCCACACGCGGAGTCCTCACCGTCCCGGCTGGGGACGCCTGAGCCGCGCCCTGAGGACACGCCACCGCCGGCCACGGTCTCACGGAGGACACACACCACGTAGGGCCCGGGCTCGGGCCGGGGTCTCCGCGCAGGCAGCCCCGCCTCCCAAAGCGGGACACGGCTTCTCCCCTCTGCCCTGTCCCGAGGGACCCGCCTCACCCCAGCCCCCAACAGCCCACCCGGCAGATGCGGCAGATGCGCAGACTGACGTCCAAGGGTCAACAGGGTGCAGCAGTGACAGGGGCGCCGCCCGCCTCCGGCCCACGCAGGCGCAGGCGGAAGAGGCCCCCAGCCCGGGGCCACGCAGCCTGAGCTGGGCGTCACCTCAGGGCCACACCTCCTGGCGACGCGCCGCACAGGAGACAAGGAGAGCGGCGGCGGCAACGAGGGGTGATGTGTTCACTGTGGGGACCCAAGAGGCCCCATGCACCCCACGCTGGGTCCGCGCTTCCCTCCAAGGTAACGTCTTATGTCACCCGCGCCCGCCCCTGGCTGCCCACTAAGCCGCGCCGCAGAGCTGAGCGGGTCCCCACCCGGCTCCCCCATCAGCAGCAACATTCTCTCGCTTTCTCTCCGACTGCTGGGAAGGCCTGCCTGCCGGGGTGCTTCCAAACAGCCTTCCACACTCCGCCCTGAGGGCTGCAGGCTCCCCCATCTCTGCCCCCCAGGGCTGCGGCCCCCTCCCCGTGCCCCCCCTGCCCCAGCCCTGGTGGGAGGCCCGGCTGCAAACACTCCACTTCTCTGCCCCGAGCGCTCGGACGTCCCTGCGTCACGGGGGCTTTTAAAGAGCACCCGCCCGGCACACGCAGCACAACGCTCCTCACCTGTGAACACGGCAGGCGGCTCGGAGCTCCCGGGCTTGCTCACGAAGTAGCAGATGTGGCCAGAAGTGTGGCACGGCGTCGACAGGCACTTGACATTGAGTGACCCCACCTTAAACGCAGCACGCACGGGCATGTGCTCCCTGCGTGCCAGGGAGGCCACCCAAGGGCTCCGGGCAAGGGGAACACCAATCCCACCGACTCCCCTTCAGGCCCTCAACCCCGTCACCACTGCTGCACTGAGCGGGACACGGGTCTCGCCAGGGGCTGTGGGACCCCGTCCTCGAGGGCACCCGGAGGCAAGGCCCACCCTGGGGCCGGGCGTTACTGGCGCGCAAAAGCAAAGGGGCTCCTTTTGCTTTCTTCCTCAAGATCAGGCCAAATTTGAACCAGGTGTCGTGCTAGAAAAGCCAGCCTTCCTTCTTAGGTACTTGGCCTTTCCTTTGGTTTTCTCTCTCTGCCTCCCACCCGCCGCCAACTTTAAAAATATTCAAACCTTGGGGCACCTGGGTGGCTCAGTCAGTTAAGCGTCCGACTTCAGCTCAGGTCATGATCTCACAGTTCATGGGTTCCAGCCCCACACCGGGCTCTGTGCTGACAGCTCAGAGCCTGGAGCTGCTTCAGATTCTGTGTCTCCCACTGTCTCTGTCCCTCCCCCACTCGCTCTCTCCCTCTCTCCCAAAAATAAACAAACATAAAAAAAACAACTTAGAAAGGCACGTCCTCTCACTTAACCGCACATCGTCATCACATCCGGGACACGTGACGCTGACATGAGAACCTGGTGCGAGCAAGCGCCGCATTTCCACACTTCCTCAGCTGCGTCGGAACCGTGCCTGTCAGCTTCTCCCCACAGCTGGGACCATGTGCCCGTGGTGCTCCCGACACAGGGGACGGTCCAGGCCTAGGTGGCCCCGAGAGGCCCTCCACTCATTTGCTGGTTAGGCCGCCTCCCCTCTGAGCCCAAGCCCTCTGGGCCCCTGGGTAGGGGAGGGAAGTGCCAGGAGGGGCGCAAATGTCCCTACCACGCCCCTCCCTCTAGGGCTTGGAGGCCAGCCTTGTTCGAGTGCTTTCCATTGGTTCGCTGCTCACCTGCAGTGTAGACAGATGCGTGACCTTGTGAGTCAGGGCCCCAATCCGGTCATCGCCCCCGCACACCTTCAACCCAGGCTCCAACTTGACCAGCTTCTCGTTCCCGCCGGCGTGGTCCCTGGAAGTTGGAAAGGAGACCTGGGCTCCTGCTCACGGGAGGGGTCTGCTTGCTCTTAAACCCTGACCAGACGTTCCTTCCTGGTCACCTTCGCAGAAGTAGAAACGCATCTCCCAGCCCGGGAAACTGGCTTCACTGTCATTGAGCTCCACTGAAAAGAACGTTCTCAGACATGCCATTCCCAAATGAGGCATTTCTGTGCCCCTGCCCTGTATTGGAGAAGTTTCTGGAGCAACCAAACCAAATCACAAACACCTGGATAATCCTGAGCCCCGGCTCCCAAGCTTTGGGCTTGAATAATAAACAGTCCCCAGAGGATCTGTAAGAAGCACCAAGTCCTGACTCCCTGCCCTGCTCCTGACACACTTGGCCTGCACAGCGAAGAGTTTCAAAGGCCCCCTCAGGACTCTGACGGGCAGCCCACCTGGGGACCCGCTTCTCTGAGCACATGGAAGCTGCCTTCTAAATGGCAATGCCCAACCCAAAAGATTCCACCAAAAAACCGCTAGAACTGATGAATGAATTCAGGAAGGCTGCAAAATCAGCGTGCAGAGATCTACTGCATTTCTATGCACTAATAATGAACCAACAGAAAGAGAAATTAAGAAAACAGTCCCATCTACAATTACACCCAAAATAATAAGATATCTAGGAATCAACCTAGCCAAAGAGTTGAAAGACCTGTACTCTGAAAAGTACATAAAACACTGATGAAATTGAAGAAGAAACGAATAGAAGAATATCCCATGCTAATGCATTATTAAACAAAAGTGTTTAAATGTCTATACTACCCAAAGCAACCTACACATTTAATTCAACCCCTATCAAAATACCACCAGCATTTGTCACAGAGCTGGAACAAACAATCCTAAAATCTGTACAGATTCACAAAAGACCCCGAATAGCCAAATCAACCCTGAAAAGGAAAACCAAAACTTCAGGCAGTATTAGAAAGCCGTGACCACTGAGACAGTTTGGTACTGGACAACAACAAACACACATGTCAATGGGACGGAACAGAGAACCCAGAAACAGACCCACAGATGTACAGCCAACTCATCTCTGACAGAGCAGGAAAGAGCATCCAATGGAATAAAGACAGACTCTTCAGCAAGTGGTGCTGGGAAAACTGGGCAGCGACTTGCAGAAGAATAAGCCTGGACCACTTCCTTATGCCACACACAAAAACAAACTCAAAATGCATGAAAGACCTAAACGTAAGACAAGAAGCCATCAAAATCCTAGAGGAGAAAGCAGGCGGTAACTTCCCTGACCTCAACCACAGCAACTTCTTCCTTGACACGTCTCCATTGGCAAGGGAAACAAAAGCAAAAATGAACTTTTGGGACCTCATCACGATAAAAAGGATCGTTTCCTTCTGCACAGCAAAAGAAACAATCAGCAAAACTAAGAGGCAACTGACGGAGTGGGAGAAGACATTTGCAAACGACATGTCACATATAGGGTTAGTACCCAAAATTATAAAGAACTTATCAAACTCATATAAAAAAAATAATAGTAACCCAGTGAAGAAATGGGCAGAAGACATGAATAGGCAATTTTCCAAAGAGGACATCCAGACGTCCAACCAACACATGAAAAGATAGTCAACATCACTCATCATCAGGGAAATACAAATGGAAATCACACCGAGACACCATCTCACACCCGTCGGAATGGCCAACATGAACAGCTCAGGCAACAGCAGATGCTGGTGACGATGCAGAGAAAGGGGATCCCTCTTGCACTGCCGGTGGGGATGCAAACTGGTGCAGCTGCTCTGGAAAACAGTGTGGAGGCTCCTCAAAAAAATTAAAAATAGATCTACCCTACAACCCAGCAATAGCACTCTAGGGATTTACCCAAAGGATACAGGAGTGCTGATTCATAGGGATACAAACACCCATATATTCAGCCCAAGTGTCCACCGACTGATAAATGGATAAAGATAATGTGGTATATATGTGTGTGTACACATACACACATACATGCACACACACTCACAGACACAATAGAATACGAGTCATAATATAGAATGAAATCTTGCCATTTGCGACAACACGGATGGATCTACAAAGTAAAATGCTAAGCAAAGTCAGTCAGTGAGAGAAAGACAAATACCACATGATCTCACTCTATGTGGAATTTAAGAAGAAAACAAGCAAAGGGAAACAAAAATAAGAGAGAGGGGAGCAAACCAAGAGGCAGACCCTTAACTCTAGATGGGCACCAGAGGAGCCGTGGGTAGGGGACAGGGGAAACAGGTGCTGGGCACCGGGGGATGTGCGGAAGTGCTGAGTCGCTGTACCATACACGTGAATGTATGGTACACTAACACTGTACGGTAACTAGAATTACAATAAAACCTTTAGGGGCGCCTGGGCGGCTCAGTTGGTTAAGCGTCCAACTCTGACTTTGGCTCAGGTCATGATCTCGCAGTCATGGGATGGAGCCCCATGCACTCAGTGTGGATGTGCTTAGGGTTCTCTCTGTCTCCCTCTCTCTCATCTCTTCTCTCTCTCTCTCCCTCTGGCCCTCTCCCTCACTCATGCTCTCTCTAAAATTTTAAAAATATGGGGCGCCTGGGTGGCTTAGTCGGTTAAGCGTCCGACTTTCGCTTAGGTCATGATCTCGCGGTTCGTGGGTTCGAGCCCCGCGTCGGGCTCTGTGCTGACTGCCAGCTCAGAGCCTGGAGTCTGTTTCAGTCTGTGACTCCCTCTCTCTCTGGCCCTCCCCTGCTCACGCTGTCTCTCTCTCTCTCCCCTAGAAATAAATAAAACATTAAAAATTTTAAAAATAAAAAAATAAAAATTTAATAAATAAGAACCTTAAAAAACAAAGAAAAACACTCATGTCTTTACTTAAATAAACACAGCCGTACATCCATCAACGGGCAGAGGCCGAGGGCGAGCTGGGGCCAGGCCAGCTCCTGACACACGCCCCCAAGGGGATTCTAACCTCAGGCTGGACACTCCCCTCCTCCCAGGGGCAGCCTGACCTGCGCTTCAGAAACAGGAAAAGAGTTCCGTCCCTGGCGCTGTGGGGCTGGAACCGCCCCAGCGTGAGCCCAGGGGCCCAAACCCAGAGCAGGGCTAGCGGCCCAACAGCAGATCGGCCTTCCCAGGCCAAGGCGAGGGCCTGCGGATGGCAGAGAGCGCCCGCTCATCAGCTCACCACCACACGTTCATCCTGTTCATCCTCCGGCGGCCCAGACACAGCAGGGCCCGGAGATAACAGGGGCGGGCCCTCCCCCACCCCCCGGCCGGCGTCCCCTCCCCGCCACGGACACACCACCGCCTCCACCGGGCAGGGCGAAGCAGGGAGGCCCGGGCGCCCTGCGGCTCGGCGCGGGGCCTCGCTGGCGATCTTGTGTTCTGACACAAACACATGACAAACCCCACAGCATCACAACGTCAGAAAAGTGACCTGGTGGTTACTTAGTACAGAAGAGGCTGCAGCGCGCAGCACAGCTTCCAGAAAGAGCAGGCGCGCAGCGGCCAAGGGCACGGCTGCAGACGCGACCGTCAGCACCAGGAACTAACACCTGACGCCCCCACAGACGCTCAGTGACTCAGCTACATCAACCGAGAAGTTGCCACCACCAAGCGGACTCTGGCCAGCCCACGTGCCCAGGACGCTTCCACGGGGAGGGCGCCCGGCGCAGACTCCAGGGCAGCGACAGTCTCTGGGACGGGCTCTGGGCAGCTGGCTGCCCTCAGGCACTTAGTTGGAAAAGGAAATTCAGAACCAAATAAAGATTTTTTCCAGCTATAAAGAGACTCAAAAATTTCAAAAACCCCACAGAAGGGTCTAAAACCCAAACACAGGTGCTTCTTTCATCTGTTCCTTCAAATTTCGAAAACCACAACGTCTCCAAACATGGCTGCTTGATCTTTAAAAACACTAACGTCTAGACTAGTTTCTTCCCTAACATCAAAGCCCGTCTCCCATCACACAAGCCCAAGAACCTTCAAGGACACCGCTGGAGGCCCTCCCCACGGAGCCCCTGAGTTAGCAGGGCCCGTGGCCAGGGCCAAGGTCGCCGAGGCTAAGCCCTCGAGTCCTCCCAGGGTCCCACCGGGCCAGCCGTCAGCCACAAGAGGGTACAGCTGGGAGGGGACGGCTTTCAGAGCCCTGGCAGCCCAGGCCTCCACCTGTGGGAGGGCGCAGGGGGCCTGCGGGTGACCGACCCCACGGACGCCAGCCCGGGGTGCACACGGCCCGCGCGGCTCTGGCATGGAGTGAGTTCGGGCTCTGGAGCGCTTACCAGTGGTGGTGGGTGGTGAGCACCGTGGTCAGCTTCACGCCGTGCTTTCTCACCGTTTCTACAACCTGCAACCAAGCGTGAGGCAGGACGCAGGCCATGGCCACGCTCCCAGCACTGGCTCCCCAGGCTGCGGGATCCCCAGCGGGGGACCCAGGGTTTGCTGGGAGTGGCCGGGCCCTGACCTGACCCTGCCGACCGGCCCCCACTCCAGCAGCATAGGGCGAAGGTGGCCTTTTTCTCTCTTAGAGCACCCGGCAGCTCGGTGCCAGCCACGACCTCTCCGAGCCCCTCCAGCAGAGGTCGCCGGGGGACAGCCAGACCCACGGACGGGCAGGCAGGCTGAGGAGGGCTCCTGCTCCCCCCGCCCCCACCCCAGAGACCGTACACACGGAAGCCCACTTCTCTCCACGCCCCAGCCTTTGCCGGCCCCACCCCGCAGTGGCCTTCTGCCCGACAGCAGAGTGACTGGACACTAGTTTGGTGGTTTTACAAAAACCAAATGGATTAATTTGCATTTAGCTTCGGCCAAGCTGCAAGGCCAGGGCAGATATGAACTCCAGCGGGGAACGAAGACATGGCACTGGGGCCTCCCACCTTCTGGGGCTGCACCGGGTCCACGATGGCGGCCTCCTTGGTCTCGCCATCGATGATCAGGTACATGTAGTTGTCGGTCAGCGCGGGCAGCAACTCCACGTTCATGGCGTCCTGTTCCACGGTCAGGCTCTTCCTGCGCCCCGTGTGATGGAGAAGGACGCCCAGCCGGGCCGGACCTGAAGACAAAGGGCAGCCCCGGTCAGTGTCCACGGGAGGCCGTGCCAGGCTGACCCGGCATAGGCGCCCCGGAGTCCCGACACCACGTCCCAGGGAGGTGACGGCAAGTGACAAAGTGTGAGGCTCGCCGTGTCTGCTTTCCTGAGCCCCTTTGGCAAAGAAGAAAGTATCCTCATTTTACCACATCTGCACGGAAAATACAAAAATTCACATGCACATTCACAGAAATCATCTCTCAGACTGTGACCCTTATTTTCTTTTTCGAGGGCTCCAGGAGGACAGAAGTGCCAGCTTGTGGCTGTGATCAAACCACTGTCAACTGTGACCGCTGCCCGTTCCGGGGTGTTCACACACAGACCAGGAAGAGAGGAAGCCAGAGGACACGTGCCCAGCGGGACTGCGCCTCAGCACCCGCCGCCCAGCTAACAGAGAGTCTGTCACCCGTGCTCCCCACCCTTCCCAGGCACCCAGCCAGACAAGAAAACAATATTCACTTTCAAAGGGCATAAGTGGGGGCGCCTGGGTGGCTCAGTCGGTTAAGGGTCCGACTTCGGCTCAGGTCATGATCTCTCAGTTCATGAGTTCAAGCCCCGCATCGGGCTCTGTGCTGACAGCTCAGAGCCTGGAGCCTGTTTCACATTCTGTGCCTCCCTCTCTCTCTGACACTCCCTTGCTCATGCTGTCTCTCTCTCTCTCTGTCTGTCTCAGAAATAAATAAAACATTAAAAAAAAAGGGGGGGGAGCAGAACTGGAAATCTGGATGAGGCACAAAACCCACCGGTGGCCACAAGGGTTCCAGATTCAGGTGTGCAGGACACGGCGTCACCAAGTGTTGAGCCAGGGCAAGAGCCCAAAGACCCTCCACCAAGGAGTCCGGTGCCAAAATATTTTCAACAGTCAAACCCCTACTCCACCTGAAATTTCACAGAGGCCCCAACAACGCTCTAAGTCTTAGCTCGAAAGAGATTAACACCACAAAAGGTGGCAGGAGACCGGCTTGTGAAATCCTGGGGTCATCCTGGGGTCGGGTCGGTGCTGGGGTGGAGGCTCTCCCAGCAGGGATCCAGAAAGCAGGCAGCACCAACTGACTGACGGACTGCATCCCCAGGGGCCTCGCGTGCTGAAATCAACCTCCTCTGCTACGGCCAAGGGGGACCGAGTGAGTCAAGGGGACAGAGTGACACAAAGGTATCCAGTTCCCCTTTTCTTTGACAAGCGGCTGCGCCTTTCCTGGGCCCTTCTCCTCATGCACCACAAAACAAACATTTCCGTATCATCAAGTTTCTGTGATGTTCCATCTCTGCCAAAGCCCAGTACTGTCAGAGCCCAGGAAGGACTGCAGAGCAGAGTGTGCGGGACGGGGGGGAGAGCGGGGGGGGGGGGGGGGGGGGGGATTAAAGGATTAAAGCAGGACCCTGCGGCTGGCAGAGGAGCAGTGCCGGGTGAAGGAAACCGTACTTACAACCTGTGCTCAGTTCCCCTAGGGAGCTCACAGGCATTTCTGCAGGCACCCCCAGAAACACTGTTCCTTTTCCAAAAAGTATATGCCTGAGAGATGCTTCCAGCTCCCTGGTTTGCAACCGTGACCTTGTGAATAAGCAGAGGGCAGAGGACTGCAGCCTACAGTCCAGGCCAAGTCCTGACACCTGTTTTGTTTGACTTCTGGGGTTTTTTTTAATGTATGGATTTTTTAAAGTTTATTTATTTATTTTGAGGAAGAGAGAGAGAGAGAGAGAGAGATCACGGACAGGGGGAGGGGGAGGGGCCAATGGAGGGAGGGAGAGAATCCAAATCAGGCTCCACCCTGTCAGCACAGAGGTGGACGTGGGGCTCAAACTCACAGACCACGAGATCATGACCTGAGCCCAAAACCAAGAGTGGGCGCTTAGCCGACCGTGCCCCCTGGAGCCCCTTGTCTGGCCTCTCCTGAAGTGCCGCCGCCCTTCCACACGGCATCAAATGGCTGGGACTGGGCTCCCTCTTGGATGAGGCAGCCACCATCTTGCCCATTCTGTATCGTCCCAGGCATGCTACCTGCCCGCCGCCCGGACAGCCTGACGAGTGTCTCTAGATGGAAAAACAGACAGGCCCTCTCCTTAGTAATGGCAACACCTGACCCACTCCAGACCCGGGAGTGCTCCCGGTGAGCTTTGAAAACGGCCTGCTTCCTTCCCTCATTAGCGCTATGTGGTCATTCAGGTAATGGCTAACCATCTCCCAAAGGCTCAGGTTAACCTACTGCCCCTATTGCTACATCAGCCAGAGAAGATGTCAGGAAATAGTAAAAAAAAAAAAAAAAAAAGAGAGAGATTTCAAGATCAAGGTCAAAATGTTCCATCAAAGAGGAGGGAGCACAGGGACTCAGAGCTGAGGCGCAGGCCCCCGGAAGCGGGCTGGGGGGTGAGGAAACAGAGGCTCAGGGACGGCAAGGGTCCCCCAGCTCCCAGGACCCGGTCTGGTTGGCACCCGGGTACCGCTCGGGGTCCCTGCCCTTTGTCTACACCTCGGTTTCGAGTGGCCCAGGTTTTTCCTGTAGTAAAGGCCAGGAGCGCGCTCCCTGGGGCTCCGGGCTCGCGCGGGCGGGGGCGCGAGGCTCCTTGCCGGGCACAAACCCTGCAGCAAGCCCTCGCTGACCAGTGACCCACTGTCTTCAGCCCCCGCCAAGTCTGACTCAAGCACTTCGGAGCCTTTTCCCGACCCCAGGCGCCTGCCTGCGCGGGGCTTACGAGCCTGTGTCGACAGAAAACAGCGTCAGCCCACGGCGGCCCGGAGCCCCCCGGCCTCCCTCGGCGTCCCCAGACCCCTCGGGCGGGCGCGGCGGCCTCGCAGCCGTTACCCGGCCCCGACGCCGGCGGGACGGCCTCCTCGGGCCGGTCCCCGCGCCCCCGACTCCTGTCAGGCGCGCGCCTCGTCAAGCCCTGGCCGGTCCCGGTCCACGTACCCAGGCTGCGGCGGGCGCAGGCCGCTCCCAGTGCGGAGACGCTCCGGAGACCGAGCAGCCCGCGGCCCAGCACCATGACCCGGGACGGCGGGCGGCGGCGGCGGCGGCGGCGGCGGCGCGAGGGGCGGGAGGGCCGCACAGGCCGGCGACGCGCCGCGGCCAATCGGCGCCCGCCGCCCCGCCCCCCAGCCAATCGGCGCACGCCTAGCGCCCCCGCCCCAGATCCCGACCAATCAGCGCTCGCGTCCAAGCCCGTGCCCGCTCGCGGCCGGGCAGCGGCGGACCTGAGCTCGGGCCGGGAGGCGACAGGCGGCGGCGTAGGCGGCGTCCGGAGAGCGGCGTTAGGGCCTCCGCCTCGGTCTAGGAACCAGGCCGGTGTCCCGAGGCAGCTACTGGACAGCGGCTCCCAGGAGTTCGAGCGCCGCGACTCCCGAGCTCGGGGTAGAGCGCAGAGCGGAATCGGCTGTCGCCGCCGGGACGGCACTCTGAGGTAGTTCGTTCTCTCCGGGGCGCCGTAGGCATCAGGTGACCGGGTTCCGGCGGAGTCACGTGAGGCGGGGGCGACCGGCCGCGACATGGCAGCCTCCAGGCCGCTGTCCCGCTTCTGGGAGTGGGGGAAGAACATCGTGTGCGTGGGCAGGAACTACGCGGACCACGTCCGGGAGATGCGGAGCGCCGTGCTCAGCGAGCCGGTGCTCTTCCTGAAGCCGTCCGCCGCCTACGCCCCCGAGGGCTCGGCCATCCTCCTGCCAGCCTACAGCCGCAACCTGCAGCACGAGCTCGAGCTGGGCGTGGTGATGGGCAGGCGCGGCCGCGCCGTCCCCGAGGCCGCGGCCATGGACTACGTGGCCGGCTATGCCCTGTGCCTGGACATGACCGCCAGAGACGTGCAGGACGAGTGCAAGAAGAAGGGGCTGCCCTGGACCCTGGCCAAGAGCTTCACGGCCTCCTGCCCGGTCAGCGCATTCGTGCCCAAAGAGCAGATCCCCGACCCTCACAACCTGAAGCTCTGGCTCAAGGTCAACGGCGAACTCCGGCAGGAGGGTAACACATCCTCCATGATCTTTTCCATCCCTTACATTATCAGCTACGTTTCCAAGATAATGACCTTGGAAGAAGGAGATCTTATCTTGACCGGGACGCCAAAGGGAGTCGGACCCGTTAAAGAAAACGACGAGATCCAGGCTGGCATACACGGGGTGCTCAGTATGACATTTAAGGTTGAAAGGCCGGAGTACTGAGTCTGTTCCAAGCACCCTGGCTTCTCAAGTTTCAGCAGAGAAGAGAGCTGGACGGAAGCAAGCAAAGGTTGTTAAATGCCACGATGCTTCAATAAGAAATAATTTTTCAGTATGACTTAATTGGATTGTTATGACTTAAGGAAGACGGGCCCTTCCAGGAAATTGTGAGCAAAAAGCTGGGCCAGAAATGGAAAGAACGAGTGTCTTTTAGGAAAGAAAGTTTTTGTGAAGCTTCCAAAGAGGAGAATTTATCAAACTAAATGTTCAGAAGACTTATTTTCCTTTCCTAAAACTGGACTGCGTAAGACTTTTCCGTGACTCATTCCGGGATCAGTAATTCAACACTGAAAATCTGCAAAGGAAGTTGAAAATCATACTAAAATTCCTTGATCATGATAATCATCTGGAGGTATTTGTAAAAATAAAAAAGTTTCCGCATTACTGGCCCATACCAGGCCCACTATAATAATTGGCAGGATTAATATCCAGCATTGCAAGTGATTCTTATCACAAATGTGGAAAAACACTCCTCCACGTAATCAGCTGATTTAAGATTCTGTGTAATAAGTGAACAGTTAATGACGACCTCACCCATCTGTGCCATGGCCCGTAGATTCTGAATCTGGGAGATAAGTCTGAAAGAGTTATTTTCAAAATAAATGTGTTGTCTTTTGTTTGACCTTAAAGTGTACTTTTTCCCCTCCAGTGGTGGCTCAGTAGGGACACTTCCTCATTAAGGGCTTCAGACCTTGGTTATTGCCCTTTGGCCTTGGGAGCACGGTGGTCCACCCAGATGATGTGGTTCATCAGCACCTCTGCCTCCCGCCGGGGACGAGGCTTCAGGCAAGTCGAATGGCCTGGGAGAGCCACTCTTGTTGCCGCCTGACCCCCTGGGACGAAAAGTCTCAACAGATACACAGTGCCAGCATCTGCTGGCCCCTCCAAGAAAGCGGAGGACATCTAACTTAATAACTCACATTTACTGAACCCTCAGCACCGCTGGGCATTGTGCCAGGAGCTTCCCGTGGAGTATCTAACCCTCAGCAGGGCTGTGAGATTGCTGTTCCTGCCGTGCCTGTCACACAGGAAGATGTAGCTGTAGGGTGTAGGCGGCCTGGCTCTACAGTCACGCCGCTGACGGATAGAGCCACGCTGTAACCCAGCTTTCCTGACCCACAACTTGAAGTCTTGACCACAGTGCAGGCCGCACCTTGTAGGTAGATCTCTAAGAAGACTCTGTCGTTTAGGTGTTAGGCAACCCCCACATTTAATTTAAAATTTATTGTGGGGTAGTGCCAGGATTGGACTTGTGTACTAAATGTCATACTATCTTAACTTCTTTTCTAATCAAGTTTCTTATTTTAACTGCCTAAGCAGTATATGATTATTACAGAAGAGTTAGGGAATATGAGTAAGCAAAACACCCAAAACTTCTTTCACCCAGAGCCAGCTCAAGTGAGGCATGCAGTGTACCTTCTTCCAAATCTGTGGATGTCGTTGTAACTTTTCATTTTTTTTTAAACATTTATTTATTTTTGAGGAAGTGAGATAGACCACAAGCAGGGGAGGGGCGGGGTGGGGGACACAGAATCTGAAAGCAAGTTCCAGGCTACCACTGTCAGCACAGAGCACAAGACGGGACTCAAACTCACAGACGGTGAGATCATGACCTGGGCTGAACTCAGAAGCTTAACCAACTGTGCCACCAGGCGCCCCTGTAATTGTAATTTTGAAAAGAAAAATTGCTCGTGACACAATTTTCTAGCCTGCTTTTCTCACTGTACGTTGTGACTGACCTGTGTCAGTTGGCCCATTTCTGCAGTACTATTTTCAGTGACCACGTAAGATTCTGAAGTCCATCCCCCATGGCTGGAGATTGAAATAGTTTCTAATTACTTGCTAGTAGAGTCAACACTTTTGTAGTTCTTTCATCTGGCTGGTTCTCCTAAGGGGAAGAGCTGACTCAAGGGTCCGCTCATACTGAAAGTGGATCAGCCTAACCAGCTTAGGATACAAAGTTCACCTGAGACCAGTCTATCAGGCTGACAGACTTCAAAGTCAAAAGGTATGAGGCAGGGCAGTGTTCACATGCAGCACCCTCGGGTGGCACAAGCCAGCTCCCAGAGAGCGCAGGGTGCCCCCGAGGTCAATGTTCACCGCAGCGGTGGCATGGGCTTTGTCGCAAACAGCTGACCACAGCATTGCAGGTATAGCACAGAAAGTCCTTGGCTGGGAGAAAAAAACACCGACAGACACCAGTTCCCACAATTCCTGCTTTTGCTAAAATCACAGTAAGCCTAGCACCCAAGAGGCCTATTTCCCCCAACTTTTTATTTTGAATAAACCAAACCTACTAAAAAGTTGAAAGACTAATACACTGAACTCTGTATACCCTTCGTTAGATTCGGTAGTTGGTAATATTGGCTGTGTTTGCTCCCTCCACACAGACATACGCCTAACCACACTTGTGTTGGAAAACTGGAAATGGGGTGCAGAAACCCTCTGCCCTTCCAGTGCACGCCTCCTACAAACAGGGACCTGTACACACAATACCATTAGTTCCCTGGAGAAAAAAAAATCCCATGATGCAGCAGTTCCTATAGAATGTATGGTTCACATTTGTTCTTCTGCACTGTTTTTTTTTTAATGTTTATTGAGCCTTCATAAAAAATGAGTATCCTACACCCTCTTGATATACTATGAACATCTTTCCAGTGAATATAGATTTTCATAATCCCTGTCACTGGCTGTGTCTCAGATGGAGTCCCCGAGGCAGAGCTGGGCTGGGGTCCTGGTTCAGGGGACTTCCTGAAGGAGCACTCCCCGGAGAAGACGGAAGAGGAAGCACAAAAGGCAGAGAGCAGACTAACAAAGGACGCAGAGGGCTCAGAGCGAGAGATGAGCTTCAGTGCGCTGTCCCAGGGGGAGGTCCTGCCGGATCTGCCCCCACCCCTCCCATGACTTCCGCAGGTGGTTCACCTCCCAGGGAAACTGACGGATGGAGGTGTGTACCTGGACATGAAGGGACCTGGCTGGGGTCCGACAGCCCCAACAGGCTGCACGCATTTCAAATGTTTTGCTATTGGAAACACAGTACTGGTGTAAATGGGATACTGTAGGTAAAATGTTTATTACAATGTCTGTCGCATAGAAAGCACTCGATAATGTTAGCTATCGGTATTATTGTAGCAATTTAATGTCCAGAAACTCATCCCAAGGAAATAAGAATGTGGACACTTAGCTGCAGCTGGTGTTTACAATAGCGAAAGCTGGGGAGCGCCTACCACGTCTAGCAGTACTGGGTGGATTACACTCAGTACCCTACACTCCTGTAATGAGAGGATATGCGGCCACTGAAGTTATGTTGAGTAGTAAGTGATCACAAAGTGTCAAGTGTGAAAGCAGATTGTAATGTAACCTGCATGTGCAACTTGTATGTTTTCACAAAGATAGGTGACAGAGTCAGGAAACTCGTACAGGTAAAGGGGGGCTGCTTGTACACACCCGGTTGTAGCAGCGCTGACCGTCTGACCACAAGAGCCAAAGGTGGAAACAGCCCCCGTGTCCATCGACAGATGGGCGCACAAAGCCCACGGCCAGCCATAGAGTGGAAAACTACTCAGCCATAAAAAGGAATGACACTGACACGTGCTGTGACATCGGTGAACCCTGAAAACATGATGCTCAGAGAAAGAAGCCAGACACAAAA
Organism: Hyaena hyaena; assembly: GCF_003009895.1. Classification (NCBI taxonomy): domain Eukaryota; kingdom Metazoa; phylum Chordata; class Mammalia; order Carnivora; family Hyaenidae; genus Hyaena; species Hyaena hyaena. The sequence goes on along the minus strand of NW_024080917.1, from coordinate 1,107,129 downwards.
GGTCACAGGGTGAATGAAGTCCCTGCAGTAGTTGAGCTCATAGACATGAGGTAGATAAGAGGCGACCAGGGTCTGGGAGAAGCGGAATGGCGAGTTCTAGTCCAATGGGGGCAAAGTTTCAGTTTGGGATGGTGAAAAGTTCTGGAAATGGATGGTGGGGACGGCTGCACAACACTGTGGATGTATTTAATGCCACTGAGGTGTACGCCGAAAAAATGGCGACAACAGTAAATGTCATGTAATGTATATTTTACCACAAAAAACAACAAGAGCAAAATATACACTCAAGAAAAGAATGCATCTCCTGCCAGGAAAGACTTTGGGGGCGGGACGTTCGGGCTCTCCCTGTTTCTTATCTAGTGTTTTCTAATTTTTCTACAATAAACACATCAAAATTCATAACAAAATATGTTTAAAAAGCAAAAACCACCCCAGGGGTCCTCAAGATGAGTAACAGACGGACACACGGATGCCGTGTTTCTGCCACGTGCACCGTATGATACGAATGAGCTCACCAGCGTGGCGTTAGAAAAGGAGGATCCTCCCGAAATGAGCCACCAGTCGACGAGGGAGAGGCACACAGCGGCCACGCTGCTGGGGACAGCGAGGCCCCCCTGCGGGTCAGAGGACGCGGGGGCCAGGCACAGCAGCTCCAGGGGTCAGGGGCGCTGCAGGTCCGGGCCGAGGACCTGTGTTTTGTGTGACGGAGTATGATGCTTCTTTACCCCTCTGAGTGTGTGAGTGCTGGCCCACCTACAACCAAATTTTAGATATCAACCAATTTGTCATCTTCGTTTCATAAATGTGGAAGGTCCAGCTTGTGACGCCCCTGCGATACGGTGTGGCTGACCCCTGGCCATGGAGATTCCTGTGTCATCAGATGAGATGCACAGGGCATCCCTCCAGTGACGGGTACGGGGTCTCCTGAGGTAAATGCTGGTGGACTCAGAGGTCACCAAGGCAGCTGTGCGGAGGCCATCCGGAGCCCTCTGCCACCGTGCCAGGCCCCCAGGCTGTGGCTGGAGAACACGGGGTATGACACGCAGCCCCAGCTGAGAATTAGGCATCGTATTACACACGCGAAGCCGGCGGCGATGCAGCAGAGCAGCTGAGGCCCGTGGGCCCGAGGAGCCCCCAGCCCGTCCCGGCACCTGCGGTCTAGGCGTTGGTCTCTGGGACCCGCTGCTAGAGGTCAGGGCACCAGGAGGTCTGGCACAGCAGTTCCTGACACACATCGGGGCCAGGTGTCCTTCTGCGCCCCCGGGCTCCTGGACACCCACTCCTGCTCAGCCAACAGAGTGTGTGAATGTGGACACCAGGCGGATACCCTCGACTTCTCTCGCCCCCTGCCCCGAAGCCTCCCCCTCCCCCACTCTCCTCCTTCCTTCCCCGCCCGTCCTCTGGTTGGACACCTGCTTCATCGGGCACACTCCCCGTGTGCAAGCTCGGCCAGGTCCTCGTCACCCTGCTCATTACCACCGTCTGGACACGCTAGGGGCCGCCCGTGCCCCTCCTCCACGGCTGCGCGTGGTAAAAGCAGAGACGCCGCTGCTGACAAGTTTATCTCCCAACACCCGCTTTCTAAGAGTTTCATATACTTACCTTCTGTTTTCACGCCGGGGGTGGGGGACAGAGAGGCCGAGCCTCCCCGACTGTGGGCCAGTGCTGACCGCGCTGGCGGGTCTGTGCAGCAAGTGTGGAAGGGCTGGGGCTGAGCAGGGCGCGCCGGGGCCCCGACGGCAGGGGTGGGGGCCGGCGTCCTGCGGGGGCAGCCTCGTCCTTCCAGGCCCCAGACTGGCGCCGCTGCTGACCACTTCTGAGGCTGGTCTCCTCCCGGCTGACTCAGGCGCACACCTGGCAGCGCGCAGTCAGCCAGGGCCTCCATGTGTCATCACAGAAGGCGAGGATCAGAGAAGCTCTTCAGGGGGCAAAGCGACCCTCGCCTGCGCCCCACCCGCCGCTGGAGAGCAGGCTCAGCCCCTGCCAAGCCCCGGGGACGTCATTTTCAGAGGTTCTGCCCTTTCTCCAGGGAAACACGACAAAGAGGAAAGGGCCTTAAAGAAATCATTCATATCTGTGGGAAGATTAAACTTGTTTATTAATTCATGGAAACATCTTCCAACTTGGGCAAAGCTGGTAGAAAAGGCCTCTGACAAAGGAGCTGGGTGGTAGGAGAGAATTTAAGACTTACCCCCCCCTTAACCAACTCCAGAAGGAAGCATAATAACAATGTATAGGAACATTTTTACCACATTTAAACAAAACACAATTTCATCCATAATCTTCAAACACGTTTTCCACTTTCAAGGGAGCTGAAGCTCGTTTCCTTGTCCAGACTTTAAGCTATCTTGTTTTAAGTATTTCCTCGCCTGGTCAAGTTCCTACTTGCCTCAATAGGGTCTGCTAGCTTACAGGAGAGCACGCTAATTCTCAGTCCACCCCTTGCTCGATGTGATAAAAAAAACTGTAGGGAGAAAAGAGAGAGAGGAAGTGAACTTTAAAAATCACCATGTATATAAAGCTGACAACCAGTGACTGCAAGAAAACCACCATGAGCCGTTCTGCTTGTGTGAGCACACACGCCAGTGGCCGCTGTGACCCTCCGGGGGCCCCAGTCTCAGGCCGAGCCTGGAGAGAAATGACAGACTTGGCCCCGGACCTTGATTTTGTGAACATCTGTTATCTGCTTCATGGCATTTCTCCTTGGAAGGAAAGTTGGAGTTTCAAATCCAGTACCTACAAACAGAAGGAGTTTACAGTGTGTTCGGGGGGCACCCGGCCGGCCCCATCAGGGGCGCATGCAACTCTTGATATCAGGGTCGTGAGTTCAAGCCTCGCACGGGGCACAGAGATCACATACATTCATACATAAAATAAAGTGTGTTCGAGCTAGCAGCTGTGACAGATGTTAACCCGTGGTGGTAACTTAATCGGTCAGGCTACGGGGATGGGGACGCGGTGATGCCCTTTATTAATAACAATGTCTTACTTCTGACAAGAAAGCACCTTCACCAGCATTTTCTTTGACACAGAGCAGAAGGGCACATCAGCTATCTGTCTTACTTTCAAAGCCTACTAGGAAGAGACTACGGTCAGGAAGCCCTGCAAGACTGCCACTGGGCAACAAGTCTCCGTGGGCATCTTTCCGTGGAGCACCAGCTCCCTGCCCTCCCACAGTCTGGGTGCCAGGGCGGGAGCCAGGCCATTCTGGCTCATTACTGCCTCATTCTGCAGCACCTTTCAGGGCCTTGACCGAGCGGGTTTTAACTCTAAGTTGCAGGAAACAGACTGTGATGAAAATAATGGTCCTCTCGGAGAAACCCAGACAGTCCACCTTTGTGTCTGTTCTTCCCGTTCTCCTCTGACTTCACTTTTCAAGAACACATTCCCGGTCTCTTCACTAACGAATGAATTGAATTAAATCTTTGATGTGTTCATTTTATTTTTATATGAGAGTCATGGCTTACCCTTTTTGGAAATCATGCTTTGACCCTAACATCAGACTCACAAGCACTTGTATTAATATCACCACGTGTTTGAAAACAGTAAACTACCTTGCTTTGAAATCCCTCCAACTGAACCATTTTAGGTAGCCATTGTTTTGTTTGTTTCTTTCTTTCTTTGTTTTGGGGTGGGGGGCGGTCAGGGTCAGAGGGACAGAGAGAATCCCAAGCAGGCTCCACACTCAGTGTGGAAGCTAGTGTGAGGCTCGATCTCATGAACCATGAGCTCGTGACCTGAGCCAAAATCAAGAGCTGGACACAACCAACTGAGCCCCCCAGGTGCCCCTATTTTTAATTGAAATATGGATATACAAAATATCCTACCTGTACAGCAATACTTCATTTTTGTCATTTTTAACTGATTCAAAATAATTGAAATTATATTTTATTCTCATAATCTTTATTACATCTTGTGATGTGATCATTTTAAGTTTTTAAATTTATTTTTGAGAGACAGAGAGTGAGCAGGGGAGGGGCAGAGAACGGGAGACACAGAATCCGAAGCAGCTCCAGGCTCTGAGCTGTCAGCAGAGAGGCTTGAACTCACAGAGGCTTGAACTCACAAACTGTGTGATCATGACCTGAGCCAAAATCTGCCACTTAACCAACGGAGCCACCCAGGTGCCCCTATGATATGATCATTTTATATCTGCTTAAAATCTTTGTTAAATCTGACTTACATACTTTTTAAACATATTCTTTGGAAAAGTACAAAGTCCCTTCAGTTGAGAGCAATTTATCAGTATGTTTGAATCAATTAGGGAAACTATAAGTAACCTGCCATGAATTTAAATTGATCACATTCATCAGCAACTGGAACTTCCTATTTGGAGGGAAAACAAAGTTGGTCAAAGATGTGAGTATATTCTGCTCTGGGAACAGACGGTATTTATGTGGGTCCATGCACACGGTGAAGAGACACAGTGTATTATTGCAATTCCCCGCTTAGACCTAGTGATGAAGAAGTCTGAAAGTAAGGCCCTAGAAATATCAGGGAGGCCATAGGTAACTCCATGTCTGTAACCCAGTCAGATATGCTTGAGGCCACAAGGAAAGAAGCCACTGGAAAACGGGAACACCTGCTCTGAGCTGGGCTGGAGCAGTGCAGTGTCCTCGAAGACTATCTCAAAGTATCCATGAGTTCACACCTACTGCCATGATTACTAAGATGCCGTCAGCCTTTTTTACTCTCATTCTTTCACAGAACAAACACACTGATTTTCTAGAGGCTGCGGAACATGTGATGGCAACACTGTGGACTGTTAATGAAATGTGTGCTCATGAACGTGTCTTAGATCGTTCTCAATGTTACGTCCTAGTGCAGTGAATACCGACAGATATAATTCTCTGAAACAGGAGCTTGAAAACCTTGAAGAGTGTAAAGGAGAAAAGGTTAAAGACCAGTAGATGGAGAGGAGTCATGTAGGCTGTGGCCCTACGCCACCTGGGACCTGGCACAAGTAGCAGTATTTCGTGGTCCCATTTTCTACATTTGCAAAACAACAGGACTTTGTCTCAGGCCTCTCTTTACGCCTTGAATACTAAGATTCTGTGACACACACACACACACACACACACACACACACACACACACACCACCGACACTGCAGTGCTCCTAGCGCTGCTCTGGTAAGAGCGGCAGGATCACAGAGTTTTAGAGAGTCACAGAGGCTGAGTGGCGGGATTAGGGCTCAGACCGGGGGCCTTTCTCGCCCCCTCATCCACGTGTGTGACCGTGCCGTCTGACTCTGCTCATCGGCTTGAGAGGCACCACCACACTGTGGGGAGGCGGCGAGGACCAGCTTTGACACTACAGCCAGTGCCCTGCCTTAGAGTTAACGTAACAGACTGTGTCTTCGTTGGACTATTTCTTTCTTTCTTTTTTTAAATATCCTATTGTTAAGTAATCTCTACACCCAACGTGGGCCTTGAACTCACAACCCTGAGATGAAGAGTCCCACCCTCCACTGTCTGGGCCAGCTGGGCACCCCAGTTGGTCTATTTCTTTGGTGTCGTGTGGAAATCCTTTGTACTTTATGGGAAAAAACCTGACACCTTGCATTGTTTTCACAATAGCCAAATCCTTCTGCACATCTGGGAAGTGGGCATTATTAAAAATAACAAATGCCCTAACCGTCTAGGTCTTACTCTAGGATTTTCTTATTACTTGAAGATAGAGAGTAACATAGTACTGTAAAATATACTAACTTTTAAATAAATTTTGCTTCTCTCCAGAAGAAGTTGCCACTTCAGTGCAGTTTTCTGTGCATCCGTCATCGTAAGAAACTCATTTACCTGGTTAAAATAATCAAACAAACATTTCCAAAGTCTATATAAATATCTCCTCTTGACACAATGTGAAGCTTCCCTTTGCTCACTGGACTGGGATTTTAGTCACAGAAATTACAGCTCAATTCTCTGAATGGAGGAGGGAAGGTCAGAAAGGCTCTGAATGAAACCCCTGAAGGGAGTCAGGTGCCTCAGCCCAGAAAACTCCCCTTAACAAACTAGAAACCACTTGAGACTGAGGTTTTATGGTAAGCTTCAGGAGGCAGTTTTAACCATAAAAAACAGGTGCCTGTCACAAGCACACACACGCCTAACTATCTGCGGTCGTCCGATGGAGGACGATGCGTGTGCTGACTCTGCGCAGGGCTGGCTGTCTACAGCTGCTCGTGAAATGTCGCCACACCCTCCTGCTGCCTCCCAGCTGGCGGACATCTCCCATGCGCTGTTCTGCCCACTGTTGCTCGACTACAGAGAAGGTCTTCTTTCTCCCCTGCAGCCAACAGCCTCCAACACTACTCCCAGTAGCGAGAGTAGCTGTGATCGGCAAGCATGCGATTATTTGTTCGTTGAAGCAATGTGTGTTTAAATCAAGATTGATTTTTTCCCCAGACCTCTTTATTAATGACTTAATTTCTATCAAATGTTCACTGAAATAACCTATATTTGGGGGAAGAGAATTCAATCTGGAATCATTTCTAAACATGCTATTTACCGTGCAGCCTAAAGTCTCCTCAGCGACTCCTCCCGTGAGGCTGCAGGAGTGGAGGGTGCCTGTGTGGTCAGTGACATCAATTAGCAAGTGGAAGCTGAGAAAAACAGATTTAAATTCCAAAGAATCTCTGTTGCAAGTAATGCAGGTGCCAGCCGCTTCCTTCATAATGTATCCACAGCCCGAGCTGAAAAGAAATGAAGACAGTGATAGCGTGAAGGCGTAAAAGACCCGCCTGATCTCTAGCTGAAGAAGCACGTTCCCTTGAAAGTCTAAACCAGAGTAAGGAAGTTCAGAGCTCTCAGCACAGCGCAGGATGCCAGACGGACATCGAAGCAGGGAACAACACAACGTGCAATCAATCCCATTTCCCACTGCCCTGCCCCCCACCTTCTCCCCGTTGGGGCTCCTTCACCCCTTCCTTTCCCCAAACAGCAGTGGGGCTGACCACCAACCCTATCTCCTGTCCCCTCCTATTCCTTGACGCCGCAGGCACGTCCATCTAGTCTCCCGGGCTCAGGGCTCCGAGGGCAAGAGTCGTGTCTTGTCCCTAGAAAGCCTGGGTTCGACAAACGCTCACATGATGCTTCTGTACTAGTCCCGAGTCGGGCTCTATGCTGAGGGTGTGGAGCCTGCTTGGCATTCTGACTCTTCTTCTCTCTGCCCCTCCCCCACTTGTGGGTATGCACATGTGCTCGCTCTCTCTCAAAAATAAACAATAAAAATTTGTAAATGCTGTCACTTGCATTGCTATAGAACAATGCAACCAAAATAATGTTCTAGTATATTATAACACAACAGCTTGTCATATCAGTTAAAAGTTTCTGACAGTATTATATCTTTATATTTTACAACTACAGAAACACAGAAAATCAAATTTTACCTTAAAAAGCAATTATAGGGGCACCTGAGTGGCTCAGTCAGCTAAGCATCTGACTCTTGACTTTGGCTCAGTCATGATCTCACAGTCATGGGATCGAGACCCCCATCACGCTGAGCAACTAGCCTGCTTAAGATTCTCTCCTCTCTCTCTGCCTCTTTTCCTTGCTCACATGTGCTTTCTCTCTCTCTCTCAAAATAAAATAAACATTTAAAAAAAGAAAACTTGGGGCACCTGGGTGGCTCAGGTGGTTGAGCATCTGACTTCAGCTCAGGTCATGATCTCATGACTTGTGGCATCGAGCCCCATGTTGGGCTGAGCTCTCAGCACAGAGCCTGATTTGGATCCTCTGTCCCCACCTCACCCACGCCCCGCCCCTACTCTCGCATGCTCTCTCTCTCTCTCAAAAATAAATAAGCATTTAAAAAAAGAAAGAAACCCTTTTTTTTTTTTAAAGGCAATTATAGGGACACCTGGCTGTGTCAGTTGGTGGCATATGTGACTCTTGATTTCAGGATTATGGGTTTGAGCCCCAAACTGGGTGTAGAGATTACTTAAAACTAAAATCTTTTTTTTAAGGCAATTATAGGGCTGCCTGGGTGGCTCAGTTGCTTAAGTGTCTGACTTCAGCTCAAGTCATGATCTCTTGGTTTGTGAGTTCAAGCCCCACATAAGGCTCTGTGCTCAGAGCCTGGAGCCTGCTTTGGATGCTATGTCTCCCTCTCTCTCTGCCCCTCACTCAATCTCTCTCTCTCTCTCCAAATAAATAAGCATTTAAAAAATTTTAAGGCAATTATGAGCTTTCAATCTAAATAGTTTGTCTTGAAAATTTAAGTACGGGTTATTTATTTATACCTTTCTTTCAAATACATAACCGCTGTTATGTCAAAGAATAGCTTTAACTTCTGTAGAGCTTAAAACCTATTAACAATAGTTGGTCTTTATTTCTTATAAGAATGACTCTGCCAACAATAATCTGCTTACCATCGGTGTCGAACTACAGTTGTGGTTGCACCATCGATGTTCAGTGTAGAGATATGAGCGTAAAGAATGCCGTAGAAAGGGTCAGCTCTCCCTTCATTCTTCAAAGCTTTTACCTTTAATTGTTCAACTGTATAGACATCGACTATTGCATTTACTGAAAATAAAAAGCTGTTACAGCTCTCTATGTATTCAAAGATTTCCAAAAGATTAGATCCAAATAGAAAAACTACAAAGTTCAAATGAGAACATGTAATAGGTTCATTTAAGTAACAGAAAAAATTATTATATTTGTTGTATTAAACCTGATTATACAAATGGACATAACAACAAAAAATAAGCAAGAAAAAAAAGGAAAAGAGAATTTTAACTCATTTTATTTCAGTGAAGACTTTCTGGTCATCAGAAGATGCCAGTAAAAGTGAGGGAAGGCAGGCTCAGAGTGGGGCATGCTAGCAACCTTAGAGGAGAAAAAGGACCCCTATCCAGAATACATAAATAATTCTCAATAATCAATAAGAAGAATAGTCAACTCAATTTTTTAACTCCCATGAGATTGGCAAAAGGTTTTTAGAAACCTCTAAAAGTTTTAAACAACCTTTAAAAAGTGGGAATATTGCAGTTACAGAGTAAGAATATGGTATCTTTTACTATGTAAAACAGTACCTTTTAAAAATTCAAATAACATTTATTTATTTATTTTTATTTATTTATTTCTAGGAGAGAGAGAGAGAGAGACAGCGTGAGCAGGGGGAGGGTCAGAGAGAGAGGGAGTCACAGACTGAAACAGGCTCCAGGCTCTGAGCTGGCAGTCAGCACAGAGCCCGACGCGGGGCTCGAACCCACGAACCGCGAGATCATGACCTAAGCGAAAGTCGGACGCTTAACCGACTAAGCCACCCAGGTGCCCCTCAAATAACATTTAAAGGTTGCTTACAATTTATGGATTCTTTCAAATAATTGTCGATTTCACCATCCAGAGGATTTGTTTCTTTATTTTCTCTTATAAAATTCAACAGGATGTTAGCTTCTGGTGTATCTTAAATTGAAAATGCACAATAAGTGAAAAACAATGGATTACTTTCAAATCACTATGAATAATCCAAAATTATTTTTCATGGTAAAAAGTGAAGGCATATGAAAACACAAATATGATATTATGCAGCCATTAGCAGCGTGACATAGCAGTCAACTCAGTGAAGAGATGTGACCAGACATTGCTGAAGGGCACCTTAGAAAACTGTGTGGAACAATTTCCTTTAAATATATATATACACACAGGTATGCAAGGTTATCTGGAAGAGCATATATCAAAGAAATGATTCTCTTGTAAAATGGTAGGATTATAGGTGTTGTTTTCCCTTTTTGCTTTTATATATTTTCTGAATTTTCTATGTATTTCTGTGCTAATCAGAAAAATTTTCTAGGTTTATTTGAAAGTTTTGCTCCTCAACTTGGGATACAAGGATTCTCAGGAATAGTCAGAATGAGTGCCAGAGGCAAGCATGTGATTCCAAGAAAGGTCTTCCATGTGACTCTGACAGCTTCAGCCCAAGCCCCCAACCTCCAACACTGATGACCTCTCAGCCCTCCCTGACCCACTCCAACACTCTGCAGACCTGCCAGTGCTTGCACCCCTGGCCCCTGAGCCCTGGGGTGGAGGCAGGAGCTTTTTCCTCGTTCCTGCTCAACCGCAAGTCTTATCACCGCTCTTTCACAAAACCAGACTGAAATTCCTTGTGCGCAGGGCTTCGGCCTTTCCAGCCCTGTGTCTCTCGTACCCAGTACAATGACTGTCCTTTCGCTCAGCTGAGCATCCATCATCCATCGTGTCTGGCCTTGTTCCAGAAAAGACTCACATCATCTCAGCGCTTGGCAAATAAAAGGCATTCCACAGATATTTCTAAGTGAGTGAGTGAATGAAAGCATGTTTCTGAGGCACTGACGGAACTGCTGCACTGCAGACAGGAGCAGGGGCTGGACAGAGGCCATGGAAATCCAACCACTGCCCCCTCCGCCCCACAGGTGCCCCTGTGAAGATGACGAGTTTCCCGGGCCTGCGTGGTGGACACTTACAGAGCAGAGAAAGCCATAAGCAAAGCTAGGATGATAGTTTAAGCCAGTAGAGGTCTTTAATTTCTACATGGCTAGTATAGCCCAGGAAATCAGAAATAAGTCTGATTTAAATATGCACATGTGGGGTGCCTGGGTGGCTCAGTTGGTTAAGCAGCCAACTTGGGCTCAGGTCATGATCTCATGGCTTATGAACTTGGGCCCCACACTGGGCTCTGTACTGACAGCTCGGAGCCTGGAGCCTGGAGCCTGCTTCGGATTCTGTGTCTCCCTCTCTTTGCCCCTCCCCTGCTCACACTCTGTCTCTCTCTCTCTCTCTCAAAATACATAAACAAAAAAAAAATTTTTTTTAATGTGCACATGAAAACTCACACACCCTCCTGAGTACTCTCCTTTGTCTCTTTGAGAAACAGGTGTTTATTCTAGTGATGTTGGCATTGTTCAAACACTTTGACATTTCACCTTTGAATCTGTTTTCAGAACCAAATAAATAACATCCATTGAATATGCGTCTCATTAACTTAGCCTTGAGTTTTGTCCTATTGAGCTTGATAGCCTTTTCCAACAGACAAATCCAAATGTCTTTTATTTATTTTTTTAAATTTTTTAAAATGTTTTATTCATTTCTAGGAGACAGAGAGAGACAGCGTGAGCAGGAGAGGGTCAGAGAGAGAGGGAGACACAGGCTCTGAAACAGGCTCCAGGCTCTGAACTGGCAGTCAGCACAGAGCCCGACGCGGGGCCCGAACCCACCAACTGTGAGATCATGACCTAAGCGAAAGTCGGACGCTTAACCAACTAAGCCACCCAGGCGCCCCCCAAATGTCTTTTAAAAATTTTCCCAGGCCTAATTTACCCTTAAAGGATGGAGATTTTTTAATCATAGACATTACTCTATATAATATCATTAAAACTATTAATATTGATAAATTATTAAAAATAATAAACCATAATACTCCCCTCAAAAAATAAAAAATAAGAAGGAACTGAAGATTGCCAGTTTTGTCCTAAATGTTGACAATAGATCACGGTTGTGTCACCATCGATTTACAAAAAGCAGCTAGAGCGATCCTTCCAGTGCATGGAAAACGCCACTACTCTGCTCCAAGTCCTGACCTGGTCTCCCTTTCCTGCGGCCTCTCACTTACCTGTAATACTTCCTGAGACCCATCCTCTCCCCTCTGACCTTGACACCTCCTCCTGCCCGTGCTCCGTCAGCGGCAGCCACACTGACCTCCTTGCTGTTCTGCCCACAAGCAGGCACGCTCCAGCCTCTGGACCTTTGCACTGGCTGTTCCTTCTGCCGGCGCTCTTTCCCGTGGTTAACGCCCTCACCGCCTCATCATGTCTTCGCTCACATGTCACCTTCCCAAAGAGGCCTACCTGACCGCCCTCTGTAAAGTGCAACCTGCCCTATACACACCATGTCACTCTGGACCCTCCGGACCCCTTTCCTCTTTTTCTTCTTAAATACTTCATAAACCACAGATGTGTTATCTTTGTTGTTTCTCAACTGTCTCTCCTGCTAGAATGTGAGCGTCACTCGGGCAGAGACATTCATATTTTGTCACTGGACCCCAGGAGAATGCCCAGCACACAGCATGTGTGCAGCAGAGATTTCAACGAAGGCAAGCCAGTGCCATCACGTCACCTTCCACGACGCCACTTTCAGGGACATGGTGTTCCTGGGCAGATGTGCAAGATCTAGTGCACTTATGTAGAAAACAGAGTCTTGTCATTTTAGGTCACACTTTAAAAAATTCTGATAACGGTTTGTCAAGGCATAAAACTCTTTATAATGCTCACTCTGTGTTGAAGCTCTGTTAGTGACCAGCAGAGTGAGCTGCTGTTCGAAATGCAACACTACCGTATTCACATCTTCCTGAGACTGTGAAGGGCCATTCCATCCCTGTGGCTGGGCGAGTCATTCTGTCTGCAGTACAAAGCACTCTGAGGACCCTTAAAGGCGCCGACCCCTTATGTCTCCCCAGACCCCGCTCCCCAGATGGCGTGCTGGAATAAGCTGTAACTGCTTTCAACCAGCACTCCTGTGGGCCTTATGGGTATTTCATTCATGTTATAACTAATGATACTATGTATATGTTCTCAATGCTCCAGTACTAAATTATTGAATGTAGTAAAACTGAATTTATTTTTTAAAATAGAAATTTAGATTATCCAATCAATAGCATTGATCTCTCAAAACTCATTAAAAGTGATGATACTTTAAAAATGAATCTGGGGGCACCTGAGTGGCTCCATTGGTTAAGCGTCCGACTTCAGCTCAGGTCATGATCTCACTGTTTGTGGGTTCGAGCCCCGCGTCAGGCTCTGAGCTGTCAGCACAGAGCCTGAGGCCTGTTTCAGATTCTGTCTCCCACTCTCTGCCCCTCCCCCACTTGCTCTCTGTCTCTCAAAAATGAATAAATGTTAAAAATTTTTAAATAAATAAAAACGAATCTGGTTTTTCATATTTCTTTAGTAAAGCTAGCAAACATATAGCTCACTGCAAGTTTAAGAAATAGAAATGTAAAGCATATAAAGCAGTTTTCCCTTTTAATTCAAATGAAAGCCAAGCATTGTTTTCATCCTTAAATATACTAAAATGTGATACAGTCCTTTCCAAATGGATATAAAATTTCAGATAGCCTTTTACCTGGATTAGTTGTAATAATGGTTTTTGAGATGACCGTTGCTGTCATGCAGTTCCGAAATTTGTCAAAATTTATTCTTACGTCTGAGGCAAATATTACTGTTTAGGGGGAAAAGCCATTTTAAAATTATTATCTGTGTGGGGGGAGTATAAAAATGACAAATAATGAACACAATCATCATGGTATCATACCTGTTTCTCGTGGCATCCAGCTTTGGGCAACTAGAATAGATTCATTATCCCAGCTGCATATTTTTAATAAGAAGCAAAAATCAAATATATTAGGAAAAACTGGCAGTGGCCACTTTATTTACCAAAATAAATTTGGTAATTCCCAATTCCCCCAAGTTATCAAGGCACAAGTTCAGGGTGCTGGCTTCTCCTGCGTTTTGCAAGATACACAGTCGATTTCACAAAGCATTTAACGTCTGTGTGACAAATCATTCCTTTGGCGCTATTCGTCTTTAACAACTTCTGCCCATCAATGCCCTCTTTGCCCACTATTTAGGTCACTCTAGGCTGGTTAGAATCAGTGACTACAAGTAGAAAGCCTTTAAAGTTACTCTGTCACACCATTAAGGGAGGGCACCCACATTGGATACACTGCTCAGGGGACTTGATGGGTTGAAGGTCTGTTTCAAATTAAGTGTTTTCTTTGGTGCCCAGGCATTGGGAATCTAGACAACACCATGTCCTACCCTGTGGGGCTTCAGGGTGCAGCCTGGGACAACACTTGCTTTTCTACCATCTTCCCATGGCCTGACTCCGGGATGCCACCCAGACAACCGGGGAAAACCTGGCTGGTTTATTACCATTGGGACCAAATAAATCACTGTTTGTGATAAAGCAGAGAACAAGAATGAACCAGTCACGTGGAGTACATTTAAACAATCCCATTCTGTCTAAAGATCTCATTTTAAGGTCATCTTACAGCACAGTCTGTAACAAATCCATATACAAGAGCAAAGTTTCCTTTTTAATAATCATTTCTCTCTAATCATGACTCCTCTCCTACTATGAAATCCATCATCTTTTTGGTGAAACAGAAGCATTCTGTCTTGGTGATAATAGCAGGATTTCACAGTTCGGAACAGATGTGGGAGGTTACCATATCATTGTAAAGGAAGACTCCGTCTCGTCATAGAGTTTCACCTCACACCTCTGGCCTTTTCTTCGGTCTGAAGTTGTAAAGTACTTTGGCTCTCCAACCTTAGGGATTGAAGGAAATTGTTATTCTTCACCTATAGTTGTAGAGGTACTTAAATGTTTGTTAAGGGAGATATTCAAATCTTTATCTTTCAAACATCAAATTAAAAATATCGAAATAGAAAGAATCACTACTATATATTTGGTGCTTTTAAAAGCATCTTCTGTCTAGGGGGCGCCTAAGTGGCTCTGTTGGGTAAGTGTCCAACTCTTGATTTCAGCTCTGGTCCTGATCTCACAGTTCTTTAGATCCAGGCTGACAGAGTGCAGCCTGCTTGGGATTCATTCTCTCTCTCTCTCTCTCTCTCTCTCTCTTTCTCTCTTTCTCTTTCCCTCTTTCTCTTTCTCTCACATACAACACACACACACATTTTTAAAAAATTTTTTATGTTTTACTTATTTCTGAGAGAGAGAGAGAGAGACAGCACGGGAGGGTCAGAGAGAGAGGGAGATATAGTATCTGAAACAGGCTCCAGGCTCTGAGCTGGCTGTCATCACAGTGCCCAACACGGGGCTCAAACCCATGAACCATGAGATCATGACCTGAACCAAAGTCGGACACTTAACTGACTGAGCCACTAAACAACAGGTGCCCCTAAACAAACATTTTTAAAAAGTATCTTCTGGGGCTCCTCGGTGACCCAGTTGGTTAAATGTCCGACTTGGATTCAGGTCATGATCTCACCATTTGGGAGTTCGAGCTCCGCATCAGGCTCTGTGATGACAGAGAGCCTGAAGCCTGCTTCAGATTCTGTGTCTCCCACCCTCTGCCCTTCCCTCTCCCTCCCTCAAAAATAAATAAAACTTTAAAAAAATTTTAAGCATCTTTTCTCTAAGCTAGGTATATTTAGCTGAAGCTGTAAGTTACACACTTCGATTGGAGAGGTACAGAAATAATGTGCTTTAAGACTCTTGGGTCTTCTTGGGGCGCCTGGGTGGCTTAGTCGGTTAAGCGTCCGACTTTCGCTTAGGTCATGATCTCGTGGTTCGTAGGTTCGAGCCCTGCGTCGGGCTCTGTGCTGACTGCCAGCTCAGAGCCTGGAGCCTGTTTCAGTCTGTGACTCCCTCTCTCTCTGACCCTCCCCTGCTCACGCTGTCTCTCTCTCTCTCTCCTAGAAATAAATAAAACATTAAAAAAAAGAAATGTCTTAAAAAAAAAAAAAGACTCTGGGTCTTCTCAACATGTCAAAAACAGTGCTCCGAGACAAGCCCCTGGGGGGCATCTTGGGGGACTCACTGAGGTTAGAGGGTGTGTTTTCAGCCCCCTAAGATCCCCACAGCTTGGCTCAGAGCCTGGTATGGAGTCTATGTGACTAGATGGACTCGGTCCTCCAAGGCCGCAGCACCTCTCCTTGCTAGTACAGGATGATAGCAGTGCCTTCTTTGCCGCCTCCACGGGGATAAGGTGGTGAGGACCAGAGGAGGGACGTAGGGGCGGGCACTTTAACGTACCATCTGGTTTGAGCCACAGTGGGGATAAGAAGATCATGGAAGTGGAGGTAAACTCAGGGGCCCTTCTGTCCCCCCAGGGAGTTCTCAAAAGGAAGAGCAGGCCCCTCTGACAGCCACAGAGCAGTGACCCAAGCAGGGGCAGTCGGCTGGCTGTCCCTTATGCTACTGTCACCACTCATGTCCTGGCAGGGCTGAGCTCCATGGGAAGGAGCAGAAGAAAGACACAGCTGCCAGCAGCAGAGCAGGATCTAGAAGGAAAGTCGGAGGAAAGGAAGGACAGCCAGAGCCTGACAGAGGTCCACCATACCACAGCACACAAGAGAATAATAGGAAAAGGATTCTAAAGTGAAGAGAGAGAGGTATGAAAAAAGAGAGAAAGGGTTAAACAAAAATGTGAAGAAATGGAAATGTAAGAGGGATGGAAGCAAAATGGTAGAAGATATGGGAAAACAAAGAAGTAATGTCTTCTTTGGAAAGAGGGTACCAGACTCACGGTGGTTAAACAGCTTCTGCTTATACTCGATAACCGAGTTTTAGAGAACTCTTATTACATTGTAATATAATGGCATTGCAGGGAACCTGATATCATATTTTGCCTTTACGTAAGGAGCTAAATTGCTCAGGTGCGCCTGGGTGGCTCAGTCGGTTAAGTGTCTGACTTTGGCTCAGGTCATGATCTCACAGCTCCTGAGTTTAAGCCCTGAGTCAGGCTCTATGCTGACAGCTCAGAGCCTGAAGCCTGCTTTGGATTCTGTGTTTCCCTCTCTTTCTCTGTCCCTTCCCCACTTTCTCTCTCTCTCTCAAAAATAAATACTTAAAAAATTTTAAATAAGCTAAATTGCCCAGAAAGGGATTTCTCCTATTTTTTAAATGTTTATTTGTTCCGAGTGTGAGCTGCGCAAGGACAGAGAGACAGGGAGACAGAATCCAAAGCAGGCTCCAGGCTCTGAGCTGTCAGCATAGAGCCTGACTCAGGGCTTAAACTCAGGAGCTGTGAGATCATGACCTGAGCAAAAGTCAGATGCTTAACTGACTGAGCCACCCAGGCACTGCTCTTATTTTTCAATATTTTCATGTAGGGTATTTATTCCTCTGTTCCGAATAATATTGAGTGCTCACTCTGGGCAGGCGCTGTGCTCAGCTGGGGCTAGAGTGGAAAACAAAGCAGACTTCACCATCACAAGCCTGTCAATGAGGAGAGTCAACCCTATCATTTAATACGGAAAAGCAATGAGCAATTACTTACAAGGTTATCTGCAAGGACGCAAGTCTATATACACACACATACACACACAGTCTTGGACTATCATCATTACATACCTGAGGAATTGGTATTGTCCCTTTAATCTTCTTCATGTGTAGTTTTTTTTTTTTTGGTGAAACTTTTTTTTTTTTTTTTGGTAGGCTTCACACCCAGCACAGAGTGGCTTGAACTCATGACCATGAGATCAAGACCTGAGCTAAGATCAAGAGTCAGACACTTAACTGAGCCACCCAGGCGCCCTGAAACCTTACTTTTCAGATCTCTAAATGTCTGCCAAGTGACTAGTCTGTCCAAGAGAGTTTGAAACTTGCTGCGGCAACTATGAGAGAGAGATGATGATGACGTGCCTCTGGTGAGGGGCTCCCCAGCACCCCACGATGCCTGTATTAGGTTACCGGCTGACCGCACAGTGGATATTCTCACCTCCATCTCAGGATACCAAGAGCACACACACGAGTGGAATGCACGAGTTTTCAAACTTCCACTCCTTCAAGAAACTTCTTGCAGATCTTCAAGTCAATGAATTTACCCTTTCCATCCACATCTTTGTTTAACCAAAGGATGAAAAGCTCTCGTGTAGTTAGTAGACCATTTATGAGTGTGCTGCATTTAACATTTGAATATGATTTTATTATGCTGCTCATTCACAGATAAAATGCTACTCTGACGTTGATGAGAACTGGTGTCATTTTCTTAATTCAACTGACTAAGGATCAAGAAAATTTACTCCAACTGGTTAATATTTCCCAAACAGAAATACAGTGCTAGAACTCCCCGCCAAAGGGAGGTCGGCTTTACTGAGGCTTTCACTCACCGACTTCACAGCTGCAAGCACGTTAATAATCCTCCCATCTAGACTGTGTCCATTCGCAACAATGTCACCCAGTGAATAGTAATCACGAGACTCTTTAATAGGTAAGTATATCAGAGCAAGGAGCTTGGTGTCCACTTCACAACTGGAACAAACTTTTACAGTGGAGTGATTCTCACTGAGCAATAGTTTACAGCTGCTAAATTGTAAACAAACAAAAACCACAAGTAGTTAATATCAAGTGACTTTCTAATAGAAAAACATTTCCAGGTGCACATTAAATTATCTTTCTGGTTGTGATGCAGACTATATTAAGAAAATTTATACTCTCAGAAACAATGAAAAACATTGCACAATATTTTTTGTCTAAATGTATTTTCATTAAGGAAATGTTCTGATGACCAATCTGAGCCTGAGTTCCAAGCATACAAGTTTCTGACCTGAACGTCTATTTTGTTCACTATGAAACAGGAATATAAAAGCACTCTGAAATGCTGGGGTAAGGGTATCCCGTCATTTCCATCTCTCGACACCCCCTGCCCTGGCTGCATCAGGACCGTGCGCAGACTTCCTCCTATGATGCTCTGTGTGGAGTAGATGCCCAACATCTACGTACTGAACTTGAATTGAGGTGCTCTCCCCATCCAGCCAATCAGGTCCCCTCCTGGAGCCTTTTTCCAGGCCTCTAACCCAGGCCCTCCTCCACACACCCCTACTTCTTCAGGGTTTTACCTCATCACTTCTCACCCAGACTACTGCCTTGTCTCCTAAGCTTCCTTCCCCGCTCAGGTAGCTCAAGTGATGTTCCTCAGCCACAAATATGAACACATTCTTCCCCAGCACGAAGGCCTCCTGGGCTAGCTGTCACCAGAGAATGAAGTTGGTAGGGCACGCAGGGCTGCTCCTCTCCCGAGCTTTCCCTCTCACTGCCTCCCCCACGCTGCTTGCCCTGTATTCCAGCCATAGCAGATACTAGACTATGAGAGTGACACGTATGCCTGCACCTGCACTGCTTTTTAGACCAAATATAGTCAAACATCCACAGTTTTATATGATTCAGCCTACTGTTACCTCTTCTAGAAAAGGCCGGGCAGTTTCATGCTTATTCCCTCTACCAAAAATGCTCTTCCTCCTGACCCTCCCTCCATCCAGTCATCCTTTCATTCCATAAATACCTGCCGAGAGCTATTACGTGCCAGACCCTCGTCTAGGCACAGGGAATACAGTGGTGAGGAGACAGACTTCTGATCTCATGGAGCTCACAGGGGTGAATGGGGGACAGAACAATTAATCAGGTAACAGCACAGGGCAAGGCCCTAGTGAGGGCGGGAAGGGCCGCTAACACACAGAATAAATGGAGAAGTCCTAAGGAGGTGGCATTTGAGCGGACACTTCACTGAGGAGAAGAAGTAAACAGTCACAGCAGATGGCAGGAGACTGCTCTGTGCGGAGGGAAGTGAAGTGCATGCGCTGTCGGTGCAGACAGAGCCCAGGGTGTTCAGAAAGTGGACAGAAACCCGTGTGGCTGCACAGAAACGAGACCTGGGGTGTGGAATCCGATGAGGACAGAACGGAAGGTGGGAAGGTGTGCGTGTAGTGGAGACTCTGTCCCACTCAGAGCCCTGTACCAGCCTCCCCTTGCTCTGAAATGCTCTCCGTCAGAAATGCCAGCAGCGGGGAGTGGGCTGCAGCCAGTGGCTTCTGACGACAGAGCCCGAGGCCCACTCCCCTTCCTTCAGGGGAGCCACTTGTGCTCCAGAGCTCCCTCCTGGCTCTGGCCACGCTCGCCTCTCTGCTCTACCCTGACCCCATGGTTACAGGCCGCTCCTGAGAGCGACCACCTGCAGGAAAATGCTCCCAGGGAACATGGACAAAGATGAAGGCATGGAGGCAGAGGTATACCTGCTGTGACACATATACAGGACTTAAAAGATTTATCTTTCCTTCTCATTGTTCAGCTTTAATGCGACTAGAGTCAAATTTGTCTATGAATGAGAGCAAAAGTAATAAAGACAGCCACTTTTCACGTATTCCTGTATCATCGTAAATTATTTCACAATCAAAGGTAAATATCGTGAAGAACAATTAAACTCCTAATTTTCAAATCGAATCACATCCCTCAAGAAGCTCTCTGCTAACCTGACCCACAGGCACTGAGCAATGGCGGCCACCCTGGCACAAGGGTGTTGACTCGGCGCTGGAATATTTACCCAGGAGTTGCTGGGCTGAATTTTTCTTCTCTTTCTAATTCCTTTCTTTGGATCAGAGGATTTTCAATTATCACTACAAGAGAAGGAAGAGATACTATTACAAAAGACTAACTAGATAAATAAAAACGCAAGTGTAGGTAACAACGAACATTACACTGTTATTGCTAACTTCCGAGTCACCGAGTCACCGAGTCAGGGGTACATATCCTTCATAGTCCTTTTCTCGTGTCACCAGACACAGATGGCTTGACCATCAGTTTGATCCCAGATGACGTTTCTTTGGCTTTCTGTTTAAATCCCAACATATGACCTGAATTAATATTGCTTTATTGACTAGTTACATTGAACATGTGATGTGGTCATGAGTTGCCCTTCCATAAAACATATACTTTAATTCAACTTCACCCAATTCACGGTTGCCTTGGGAAACAACAGCCGTGGGGCAGAACGAGCAATGCAAAATCCAGCTTCTGGTTTCAGTTCTACACCTTAACAGCTTTATGACTTAACATTTTAGGGTTTCTGTTTCCTTATGGTCTATATTAGACCTTTTTGTGCTCTGTTTTGCAAATTCCTCTTGCAACCATTCCCTGATTATCCCTTTTTACAAACGAAGAAGCTCACAGAGGTTAAATAACTGTCTTAGTTTTATATCCAGAAAGTAGTAGAGCTAGACTTACAATTGTTAATTCAAAAATCTATAATCTTTTCACTCCGCCACACTAAGATCCTACTTAGATTTATAATTATCATCAAGCTTAATGCTTTTAAAATCCCTTATCTCATTCATCCTCACAACCATCAACATATGGTTTAATACCAAAATATGTCTTTAGCTGCATATAGCTAACGTACTGGCATTCCTCCAAGAAATGTCTCAAACTGTACTGCCTTCGTGGCCCATGTGTTCTTATTCAGTTACAGAGACACTACACACGGCTCTGCCACTTCCTAGGAGCCGGCAGTACACATGTGAGTAGGTGCTAAGTAACAGGCACAGGCAGAGCCCCACCTGAGGCCGCGGCACAGGAGAGGAGCTCGCTCGTATAAAGAGAGCTGGTATACACATTGTCTCGTCTCCCAAGCGTGGCCAGAGCTGCCACCCACTGGATGATAAAGCTCTACGCTTTACCCCAAGACACACCAGCTCATTTAACACTCACAAGAATCTAGGGGGCACTAATTCATAGTTGAGGCTCAACAAGGTTAAAAAATGTTCTCAAAGGCAGAGCAACAAGAACGCCCTAAACCCAGTAGAAGAAGAGAAATAGTAAAAATTAGAGCAGAAATAAACAACATAGAGACCAAAGAAACAATTGAACAGATCAATGAAACCAAGAGTTGGTTTTTTGAAAAAGTAAACAAAATTGACAAACCTCTAGCCAGGCTTATCAAAAAGAAAAGAGAGAGCACCCAAATAGACAAAATTATGAACGAAAATGGACTTATTACAACCAACCCCTCAGAAATACAAGCAATTATCAGGGAATACTATGAAAAATTGTATGCCAACAAATTGGACAACTTAGAAGAAATGGACAAATTCCTAAACACACACTCACTACCAAAATTCACACGGGAAGAAATAGAAAACCTAAACAGACCCATAACGAGTGAAGAAATCGAATCAGTGATCAAAAATCTCCCAACAAATAAGAGCCCTGGACCTGATGGTTTCCCTGGGGAATTCTACCAGACATTTAAAACAGAATTAATCCCAATTCTTCTCAAGCTATTCCAAAAAATAGAAGTCGAAGGAAAACTCCCGGACTCATTTTATGAAGCCAGCATCACTCTGATTCCCAAGCCAGACAGAGATCCAACAAAAAAAGAGAACTATAGGCCAATATCCTTGATGAATACGGATGCAAAAATTCTCAACAAGATCCTTGCAAATCGAATCCAGCAGCATATCAAAAGAATCATCCACCAAGATCAAGTGGGATTCATTCCTGGGTTACAGGGCTGGTTCAACATTCGCAAATCAATCAATGTGATCCATCATATCAATAAAAGAAAAGATAAAAACCATATGATCCTGTCAATAGATGCAGAAAAAGCATTTGACAAAATACAGCATCCCTTCTTAATAAAGACTCTCGAGAAAGTTGGGATAGAAGGAACCTACTTAAACATCATCAAAGCCATCTATGAGAAGCCTTCAGCTAACATCATCCTCAACGGGGAAAAACTGAGAGCTTTCCCCCTGAGATCAGGAACACGACAGGGATGTCCACTCTCACCACTGTTGTTTAACATAGTGCTGGAAGTCCTAGCATCAGCCATCAGACAACAAAAGGAAATCAAAGGCATCAGAATTGGCAAAGAGGAAGTCAAACTTTCACTCTTCGCAGATGACATGATACTCTACATCGAAAACCCGACAGACTCCACCAGAAGCCTACTAGAACTGATCCAAGAATTCAGCCAAGTTGCAGGGTACAAAATCAACGTACAGAAATCGGTTGCATTTTTATACAACAATGATGAAGCAACAGAAAGAGAAATCAAGAAACTGATCCCCTTCACAATTGCACAAAAAACCATAAAATACCTCGGAATAAACCTAACCAAGGATACAAGAGATCTGTATGATGAAAACTATAGAAAACTTATGAAGGAAATTGAAGAAGACACAAAGAAATGGAAAAACATTCCATGCTCATGGATAGGAAGAATAAATATAGTTAAGATGTCATTACTACCTAAAGCACTCTACACATTCAATGCAATTCCAATCAAAATTGCACCAGCATACTTCTCAAAACTAGAACAAACTATCCAAAAATTTGTATGGAACCACAAAAGACCCCGAATAGCCAAAGTAATACTGAAAAATAAAACCAAAACGGGAGGTATCACCATCCCAGACTTCAGCCTCTACTACAAAGCTGTCATCCTCAAGACAGTATTGGCACAAAAACAGACCCATAGACCAATGGAACAGAATTGAGAACTCAGAAGTGGACCCAAAAGTATACAGCCAACTGATCTTTGACAAAGCAGGAAAGAATATCCAATGGAAAAAAGACAGCCTTTTTAACAGATGGTGTTGGGAGAACTGGACAGCAACATGCAGAAGAATGAAACTAGATCATTTTCTCACACCATGCACAAAAATCAATTCAAAATGGATAAAGGACCTGAACGTGAGACAGGAAACTATCAACACCCTAGAGGAGAAAGCAGGAAACAACCTCCTTGACCTCCACCGCAGCAACTTCTTACTTGACACATCCCCAAAAGCAAGGGAATCGAGAGCAAAAATAAACTGTTGGGACCTCATCAAGATTAAAAGCTTCTGCACAGCTAAGGAAACAACCCAGAAAATTAATAGGCAACCAACGGAATGGGAAAAGATAGTTGCAAATGACATATCAGATAAAGGGTTAATATCCAGAATCTATAAGGAACTCACCAAACTCCACGCCCGAAAAACAAACAACCCAGTGAAGAAATGGGCAGAAGACATGAACAGACACTTCTCCAAAGAGGACATCCAGATGGCCAACAGACACATGAAACGATGCTCAGCCTCCCTCCTCATCAGGGAAATACAAATCAAAACCACACTGAGATACCACCTCACGCCAGTCAGAGTGGCTAAAATGAGCAAATCAGAGAACTCTAGATGCTGGCGAGGATGTGGAGAAACGGGCACCCTCCTGCACTGTTGGTGGGAATGTAAACTGGTACAGCCCCTCTGGAAAACAGTGTGGAGGTTCCTCAGGAAACTAACAATAGAACTCCCTTATGACCCAGCAATAGCACTGCTAGGAATTTACCCAAGGGATGCAGAAATGCTGAGGCATAGGAGCACATGTACCCCAATGTTCACAGCAGCACTCTCCACAATAGCTAAAACATGGAAAGAGCCTAAGTGTCCATCAACAGATGAATGGATCAAGAAGATGTGGTTTATCTATACCATGGAATACTACATGGCAATGAGAAACAATGAAATCTGGCCATGTGTAGCAACATGGATGGACCTTGAGGGTGTTATGCTGAGCGAAATAAGTCAGGCAGAGAAGGACAAATATCATATGTTTGCACGTATAGGAGGATTAGGAGGAACTTGACGGAGGACCAAGGGGGAGAAGAAGGGCGGAAATGGTGGGGGAAAGGGAGAGAGGCAAACCATGAGAGACTCTTGAATGCTGACAAAAACTGAGGACTGATGGATGTGGGGGGGAGGGGGAGATGGGCATGAAGGAGGGCACTTTGGGGATGAGCACTGAGTGTTATGTAGAAACTAATTTGACAATAAACTATTTGTAAAAAAAAAAAAAAAAAAAAATGTTCTCAAAGCCATGATGTAAGTAAATGCTGGAACTAGGATTTGAATCCAAATATGTTTTCAGAATCTTTGTTTTTTATTACAGGACATTGTACCACCAGAGGGATCCTGCGATGGGTAAAGGATACCAAAGATTTAGTATTTGAATCTGAAAGTAAAGCTTCTTAAAGTCCTATTAAAAATTCAAATATTGGGGTGCCTGGGTGGCTTAGTCAGTTAAGCGTCTGACTTTCGCTTAGGTCATGATCTCACGATTCGTGGGTTTGAGCCCCGCATCGGGCTCTGTGCTGACTGCCAGCTCGGAGCCTGGAGCCTGTTTCAGAGTCTGTGACTCCCTCTCTCTCTGACCCTCCCCTGCTCACGCTGTCTCTCTCTCCTAGAAATAAAACATTAAAAAAATTAAAAAAAAAAAAAGAATTATGAATCGTGTCTTATTTTGACTCCCTCAAACACTTCACAGGAATAATACTCTAACAGAAAGGGTTTAAGAACCAATGCCCACTCACCGCACTCTCCAATCCTAAAGCTGTCAGAAAGGGATCTGATATAGCCTTCACTGCCCCAGGATGCTGCATTTACAAAATGTGCTGGGGAGTCCCGAATGGTAAAACTGAAGGTGTACCTCTCTGATCCAGCATCTACGGGAAACCAATGTTTTCATGTTTCAAGTGAAAACGTTTATCTTAAGTTTGAACAAACAGGGTTATTATGATGACAAACATACTCAAACACATGGTAAAAATATTATTTCAGATATAAATTCTATAAGTTATGCCTGTATGAATCTCATAGCTGCCAAAGTCGGTAACTCACCCCACTACCGACCCCTCTGTTCTCTTTCCTCAGTGATCTGTGTATTTGGAGGTACATGACACATAGGCCTGAACAATATAGATATTAGCTTAGGTTCTGCATTTCTCTCTTACCGTTATTATTTTAACCTGATAATTCAGATCTAAATTACTTCAAAACAGGGGTGCCTGGGTGGCTCAGTTGGTTAAGCGTCTGACTTCAGCTCAGGTTATGATCTCACGGTTCGTGGGTTCAAGCCCCGTGTTGGGCTCTGTGCTGACAGCTAGCTCAGAGCCTGGAGCCTGTTTCAGATTCTGTGTCTCCCTCTCTCTCTCACCCCCTCGTGCTCACATTGTCTCTCTCTCTCTCTCTCTCTCATAAATAAATAAAAAACATTTAAAAAAAAATTTTAAGGGGGCGCCTGGGTGGCTTAGTTGGTTGGGCATCCGACTTTCGCTTAGGTCATAATCTCACGATTCGTGGGTTCGAGCCCCGCGTCGGGCTCTGTGCTGACTGCCAGCTCGGAGCCTGGAGCCTGTTTCAGAGTCTGTGACTCCCTCTCTCTCTGACCCTCCCCTGCTCACGCTCTCTCTCTCTCTCTCTTA